>NC_069500.1:945965412-945972912 GCF_027579735.1 Bombina bombina
TTCTTCTCTTCCTCTCCACCTCTCTATCGATCTATCTATCGATCTATCTATCTATCTATCTATCTATCTATCATCTATCTATCGCTCTCTCTCTTTTTCTATCTCTCACTCTCTCTCTTCCTCTCTCTCTTCCTCTCTCTCTATCTCTTTCTCTCTGTCTCTTCTTCTCTTCCTCTCCACCTCTCTATCGATCTATCTATCGATCTATCTATCTATCTATCTATCATCTATCTATCGCTCTCTCTCTTTTTCTATCTCTCACTCTCTCTCTTCCTCTCTCTCTTCCTCTCTCTCTATCTCTTTCTATCTGTCTCTTCCTCTCTCCTTCTCTATCTATCTATCTATCTATCTATCTATCTATCTATCTATCTATCTATCGCTCTCTCTCTTTCTCTATCTCTCACTCTCTCTCTTCCTCTCTCTCTATCTCCTTCTCTCTGTCTCTTCCTCTCTCCTTCTCTATCTATCTATCTATCTATCTATCTATCTCATTCCCTCTCCATCTCTCTCCCCTTATAACTTTTTTAACCATATAAACCAAAATGAAAACAATGTCATAGTCAAAGTCCTTATAATAAGGCACAAATACAATGTTTAATACTGATGATCCGTGAAGCTTTCCTCAAAGAGAAAAAGTGACACATAGCCATAGTGTAAAACTGTTAAGAAATGAAATCACTGACTTCACAGCTGAGCCGATCTGCTCACATGTACCAGAGCCTCAGCAGCTCTGGGTATTGCGCTCTATACAAAAGAATGCACAGATGTAGGATACAAAGTTACAATGTATTCTGTTAAAAACAAAGTTACAGGCTAAAGAAATCACTAAGGGTCTGCGGCACATAAAAGCAACAACACTTTAGTGTTTAAATGTCTGTAACATCCAGACAGCATTCTCTTCACACAGAGTTTAAACAGTGCTGTTAGGTAAGTCCCGCCCCTTCCTGGTGATCAGCCAGTAAAAGGGGCAGCCCGTAAAACTCCAATTTCTCTGACGTACGTTTCGCTATTGAATAATTGCTTTTCAAGGAGACTATGATAAATCCGTCATTCACTTTTTGAAGTCCTCAGTCTGCGTTGATTAGTTGTTGTTTTTTAACTGTTGCTATTCCAACTTTATCCGATCACTCTTCATACAATAACTGTAAGTAGAAAACATAGATTAATTACATTATTTTAATGAAAATATGAATATTTCACATTCCAATGTTCTTCACATAACAGAATATGTTCTATTTAGTCATAAATACATATTTCTACATATATTTGTGTACAATATATAACAATACCTACATATATATATATATATTATTATTATTATTCTTTATTTATAAAGCGCCGACAGATTCCGCAGCGCTGTCGATGGGTACAAGGATAACAGTACAGTGGAGAAACAATACAATAAGACACAAAATTTTACAGACAAATACAGGGGGAATTGAGGGCCCTGTTCCCGTGGGAACTTTCAATCTATATATATATATATATATATATATATATATATATATATATAGATGATTATATATAGGTATAGATATATATATAGGAATATCTGCTTATAAATACTTGGAACATATTCTGCGATGTGCAGAATTTTGGAATGTGAAATAGTTACAGTAAATACACACTATAACACTTTATTAAATATGAATATTGCATAAATATACTTTTACATGTTTTCATCTACTTGACTGTAAAGGGCTCTAATGCACGTATAAATATGTATACATGTGCATTTATGGGTTTATATGTATAGATATGTCTGTAAATACATATGTACACATATAAATACATATATATATATATATATATATATATATATATATATATATATATACATATTTATATATGTATATGTATGTATCTCTATGTTAAAGCCCTTTGCATGTTTTTTTTTTCTAACAACAGAGACTACATATTCTTGAGCCCTCTTTTTGCTCAGTATTTTTTTAATGATTTTTATTAGATAGTTTTATGTGTAACTGTACTTGTACATGTATTTTTGATGTGTTTTGTGACACATTTTTGACTGGCAAAAAAGTTAACTAAAGCTATGAGGTTGCACTATCCCAACACGCATTCAATTCAATTGCGCTCAATCGATCGTGTTTACTTTCAACTTTTAATATAAGCGCTACAACTGACGTGCTCAAACAGCAGCGATAAGCCCAATATTGCACGAAAGTAACTGTTAGTACACCAGTTGTAATCTGGCCCATAATGCTTTCATTTTATTTCATGCCATACCATCCTAAAGGGAAATATACTAAAAATAATGAACTACATTATTAGAAGTAACTATTTAAAATGATGTAGAAATGTACATAAATATTATATGAAAACTAAAAATAATAAAATTGAACCTGGGTTTCTAAATTCCCAATCTAAAAGTCATACAACTAACCCATAATGCTTGTATTAATATTAAGCCAAGAATTTGTATGTATGCCAAACAACATAATATAAAACTTATAATGCATAAAGAGGTATAGAAAGGTATTTCTAACTAATTAAAATTAAAATTAATTAAATCCTTCATAGAATCAAACCAGGGTCTTTAAATTCCCAATCCCAAAAAGGGATGTGCCATAAATTAGCATATATATCAAACAAAATAACACAAGGCTTACAATATACAGGGCCAGATTACGCTATTTAGCGATTTTGCTTGCACACAAACACAGCCAGAACTAAACTTTTAATGTGTGCGTGTTAGCGGACGTATTACAACTAAATGTTTTTACTCGACCGTGTTTAACCAAATTCACTATACCACACCTGAATTATAAATATTTTAAATTCCAATCTTCTTCACATAGAAGAGAATGTTCTATTTATATTGACATATATATATATATATATATATATATATATATATATATATATAAATATATGTATAGGCATATTCAGATATATATACGAATATAAAAACACATAGGGCCCCATGTATTAAAAAACGGATGGACAGCTTCTCAACTTGCAAAGCTGTCCGCCCGCCTTCGCTGCATATGGGCATCGGATCTGTTCATCCGCTGGCCCGTATATATCATTACACACTCCGATGATTGTGTAATGCCCGCCTCTTCAATCGCGCAAGTGAAGGGACTGTTAATCACCATCATATCTATATGTATTTTAGTCAAAACTAGAAAATTTAAATGTTGGAATTTCGTTATGATATGTAGTATAATATGTAACATAGAATTCCACTCTTTGGACCAATATTTGTGTATAGTTTGATTTTAATGCACATCAAATACTAATATTTGAGATAATTTGCCATTTTCACTACAACATCACTGATGTTAACACGGTTTGATCACAGATTTAAGCCATTTCTGGTTGTACGAATATAAACAATATGTGAGGATATACACATACAAAAACAACATACCTGTATGAAGTATTTGAATACATTTACGTTAAAGTTTGTTTTTACACATGCACGGCACCTAACGGAAGTGATGCATAATGCAAGTTCTGGTATTTGAAAACAGATGTGATATAATTGGTAAACATCCGGTGACACTTTTGTCATATAGTAGCACATGATTTTGCACACGGCCTTGGTTTATATGCCTGTTTATTTTAGAAGTGCACATAGTATATTGGTGAACATGATATGCCAATATTGTTTGGATGTATGATGATAGTACTGATTTTGTTGTTATTGGTTCTTGCACCTGAAGTGAATGGAATGTAACTTCCGGTTCAATGACCATATGTGTGTAAACTGAGACCGGAAATGATGTAATTTTTGGCTCCTTTTTCCAAGTCAAGGAGGAGGTAACTAATTACTTTAAGCACTATATAAGCACCATATGTGTAACAATGTTATTCTGAAGAAGGGGAAAATATATCCTAGAAACTTCAATAAATTTGACTTTTTGATTTGATGCAAATCCTGGCTTGTTGCTGCTTTTTTGGTTGATATATATATATATATATATATATATATATATATATACACGTGTCTATGTGTGCTTATATGTGTACAGTAAATATGTATGTGCAGAGGTGGAAAAATATCAATATGGTTTACTAGTCAGGGGTTAAAAGCTATAAGGTGTAAGAAACCGCAGCCTTGGAGTGTAGTGCGGTGAACTGCAAACTATACTCCAATCAAGCAGAGAAAGACCCTTGACACCCAGAGCGCCGTAGCCAAGGAGGTGGATCAATCCGCATAACAGCAAAAGAAGAAAAAGAACGGTAGGCACTGCTCCAGACCTTTAAGCTAAAATCAAATTCCTATATTTTCAATCGATATTAAAAGCATGCAGACAGACATGGCATGGCAGGATGGAGGAGAGACAGTCTGACGCGTTTCTTGCCCCCTACAGGCACTTACTCATAGACTACAGTCTATGTCTTAACCAAATCCCTTTATAGGCAAGTGGCTGGTATTGGCTCATTATTTGAGTAATTGGGTGATAAGCTGGACTTCATCCTCCAGCCATAAGCCAAGTCGCAGCTGAGCTACCTGCAGGACATCTCACATTTAATGCTCTCTATAGAGCAAATAGATTGGCAATCTGACTATTCCTGGTGAGTCATTGATATGACCTCTTTGTATACTTCTATTCCGCAAGATCTAGGAATTATGGCTGTAAGATACTTTATCCAAAGAGACTCCTCGTTGGAATCTTCTAAAATTGAATACATTTGTGATGTACTTAGATTTTTGTTGTCACATAATTATTTTATGTTTAACAATAAATATTTCCTCCAAATATGCGGTGCTGCGATGGGCGTAACATTTGCGCCATCATTTGCCAATATCTATGTGGCATGGTGGGAACAAACATATATCTATTCTCCTAGTAATCCCTAGTGTGAGACTATAGCACTATATGTACGTTATATAGATGATTTGCTTTTTATTTTTAAAAAAAAACACTAAATGATTACCTGTTTTTTGAATTTCTGACCTTTTGTAACAATAATGAAATGGCTTTAATGTTTACTGGTGAATTCAGTCATGAACAGGTTAATTACCTGGATCTCACCTTAAAAATTGCTAATAATAAGATTATTACAAAAACTTATAGAATGCCTACAGCAGGCAATACGATACTGCACGCAAAATCACAACATCCCCAACACCTTGTTCAGTCAATCCCCAAGTCACAATTCATACGGAACACAAAATCAGATGATATTTATGATCAACAATCAATTGAACTTAGGGATCGACCGATTAAAAGAGGTTACAAATATAAGAAATTAGAAGAGTGTAGAAATTCTGTTAGAGAGAACAGGGGAGTAACTACAAAAAGACAACAGGATAGCAAATTTTATGAAGTTGAATTGTATGTGCAACTGAATTTAGCTAACAATATGATGACATAGTTAAAATTAAAATTGTCCACAGATGATACAATGCAACCACATATTAAAAATTGCAAATTTGTTCCAAAAAAATCTAGAACTCTAGCGCGAAACTTGTCACCGAGTTTAGTTAAAAAACATAATCAGCAACATTGTAATTCCACTACTTGGTTAAATAAAAAGGGCACTTTCAAATGTGGTGGAAGATCCTGTTTAGCCTGCACTAATATTTGTCAAGATGACAATTTCATATGTCAAGTAAACAAAAAGAGATATGCTATTGATTTTTATGCCAACTGTGGCTCTAGATTCGTAGTATATCTTCTGACATGTAATCTATGTTTATTTCAATACGTAGGTAAAACCACACAACAAGTAAGGACACGTTTTTAATGAACATGTCAGGGATGTTAAAAATTTCAGTAAAGACTCTACTGTAGCAGATCATTTTAATAATTTCCATTCCACCAATGTAGCAAACCTTTCCTTACAAGTAATTGATGTGGCTACTACCCCTTTAAAGGGACACTGAACCCAATTTTTTTCTTTCGTGGTTCAGATAGAGCATGCAATTTTAAGCAACTTTCTAATTTACTCCTATTATCAATTTTTCTTCGTTCACTTGCTATCTTTATTTGAAAAAGAAGGCATCTAAGCTTCTTTTTTTGGTTCAGACTCTGGACAGCACTTTTTTTATTGGTGGATTAATTTATCCACAAATGAGCAAGAATAACCCAGGTTATTCACCAAAAATGGGACGGCATCTAAACTTACATTCTTGCATTTCAAATAAAGATACCAAGAGAATGAAGAAAATTTGATAATAGAAGTAAATTAGAAAGTTGCTTAAAATTGCATGCTCTATCTGAATCACAAAAGAAAAACTTTGGGTTCAGTGTCCCTTTAAGGGGAGGTAATAAGGATAACATTCTTGAGAGAAAGGAATTATACTGGATCCTTAAACTTCAAACATGTTCTCCATTAGGCATGAATAGAGAATGCGATATTAACTATTTCATTGATAATTGATAGCTATTAGTTTATATTAGCTTAGCATAAACTTTGTGTGTATACATCAATATCTTGTTAACATTGCTTTCCATCTTCTCATGTATTAAAGTTTTTTTGTATTTATGGAATTCAATAGGTCAGTAACTGTCCATATTAGTTTAAAATATTCTGTAATGATTATTCTGTATCTATTGTGGTGAGTGTTTTTAACCTTTTTTGTAACCTTTTTGGGCAATAAACAGTTAATTGTGCTGCTGACTTGCCCATAAAGGGATTTGGTTAAGACATAGACTGTAGTCTATGAGTAAGCGCATGTAGGGGGCGCGGAACACGTCAGACTGTCTCTCTTCCATCGCGCCATGCCATGTCTGTCTGCATGCTTTTAATATCGATTGAAAATAAAGGAATTTGATTTTAACTTAAAGGTCTGGAGCAGTGCCTGCCGTTCTTTTTCTTCTTTTGCTGTTAAAAGCTATAAGCCCAAAGAGAAAAAGTTACTAGTCTACTCAATGTTAAAGATAAGAAAAAGTACAATTTCAAAGTTGTCCGAGACTAGTGGACCACTGGAAAATTCAAGGTCTGTGTATGTATATACATAAATATAAATACACATATATATATATATATATATATATATATACACACACACACACATATATATATATATATATATATATATATATATATATATATATATATATATACATATATATGTATATGTGTATATTTCATGCCACCATTTTGCTGCCAAGTGCAATCATATAAATAAAAGGTTAACTGTTTCATAAATTTTGGGTTTCTCACTGAAACTATTTACATACTGCTTGTGAAGTGATAACACAAATGGTTGTAAAAGCTTCTCTGGGGTCCCCTTTGTTCAGAAATAACAGAGATGCGTGGCTATGCCATTGCTTTTTGGTAATTAGCCTTTGCTTATTACAGCTATGCAATGCACTTCTGAAGATCCCAGCAGTGAAGGGGTTAGTTAGCTAGTAAGGGTAATAGCATTGTAGGTATTACCCTGTCACCTCACACCTTCCTGATCCTCCCAAACAGCTCTCTTTCCCCCACCCCACCCACTCTCCCCATAACCATCTTAGGTACTGGTATACAGTCTGCCAGTCTTCAAGTTCTAGGGCTTCTTTTTTTAATTAGATTTTT
>NC_069500.1:945977912-946022912 GCF_027579735.1 Bombina bombina
AATCCACTTACGTCAATTGCGTATCCTATCTTTTTAATGGGACTTGCCTAACGCCGGTATTACGAGTCTTGGAGAAATTGAGCAGCACACCCTCTCCTGTCAAGACTCCAACCGCATTTAAAAGTCAGTAGTTAAGAGTTTTATGGGCTAACGCTGGAACATAAAACTCTTAACTAAAGTGCTAAAAAGTACACTAACACCCATAAACTACCTATTAACCCCTAAACCGAGCCCCCCCCCCCCACATCACAAACACTTAAATACATTTTTTAACCCCTAATCTGCCTACCGGACATCGCCGCCACTTCAATAAATATAATAACCCCTAAACCGCCGCACTCCCGCCTCGCAAACACTAGTTAAATTTTATTAACCCCTAATCTGCCGTCCCTAACATCGCCGACACCTACCTACATTTATTAACCCCTAATCTGCCGCCCTCAACATCGCCGCAACTATATTAAATTTATTAACCCCAAAATCTAAGTCTAGCCCTAACCCTAATACCCCTCTAACTTAAATATAATTTAAATACATCTAAATAAAATAACTATTATTAACTAAATAATTCCTATTTAACTTTTTAATAATTCCTATTTTTTAACTAAATACTTACCTATAAAATAAACCCTAAGCTAGCTACAATATAACTAATAGTTACATTGTAGCTATCTCAGGGTTTATTTTTATTTTACAGGCAACGTTGTATTTATTTTAACTAGGTACAATAGTTATTAAATAGTTATTAACTATTTAATAACTTCCTAGTTAAAATAAGTACAAATTTACCTGTAAAATAAATCCTAAGCTAAGTTACAATTACACCAAACACTACACTATCATTAAATAAATTACCTAAACTAACTACAATTAATTACAATTAAATTAAATAAACTAAAGTACGGAAAAAAAACCCCACTAAATTACAGAAAATAATAAAATAATTACAATTTTTTTAAATAAAAAAAAAAGCCCCCCAAAATAAAAAAAAATCCCTACCCAATACTAAATTACAAATAGCCCTTAAAAGGGCCTTTTGCAGGGCATTGCCCCAAAGTAATCAGCTCTTTTACCTGTAAAAAAAAGACAATACCCCCCTCAACATTACAACCCACCACCCACACACCCAACCCTACTCTAAAACCCACCCAATCCCCCCTTAATAAAACCTAACACTAACCCCTTGAAGATCACCCTACATTGAGACGTCTTCACCCAACCGGGCAGAAGTGGTCCTCCAGACGGGCAGAAGTCTTCATCCGATCCAGGCAGAAGAGGACCTCCAGACAGACAGAAGTCTTCATCCAGGCGGCATCTTCTATCTTCATCCATCCAGAGCAGAGCGGGTCCATCTTCAAGCCATCCGACGCGGAGCATCCTCTTCCATCCGACGACTAACACTAAATGACGGTATCTTTAAGTGACGTCATCCAAGATGGCGTCCCTTCAATTCCGATTGGCTGATAGAATTCTATTAGCCAATCGGAATTAAGGTAGAAAAAATCAGCTAATAGGATTGAGCTTGCATTCTTTTGGATGATTGGAACAGCCAATAGAATGCGAGCTCAATCCTATTGGCTGATTGAATCAGCCAATAGGATTTTTTCTACCTTAATTCCGATTGGCTGATAGAATTCTATCAGCCAATCGGAATTGAAGGGACGCCATCTTGGATGATGTCACTTAAAGGGACAGTATACACTCATTTTCATATAACTGCATGTAATAGACACTACTATAAAGAATAAAATGCACAGATACTGATATAAAAATCCAGTATAAAAATCTTTAAAAACTTACTTAGAACCTCTTAGTTTAGCTCTGTTGAAAAGGTAGTTGGAAAGCCCACTGCAAGTGGGAAATAAGACACTCCCCCCCCTCCCCCTTCTTTTGCATATGAAAAGACCCTTTACACAAACAGGAGCAAGCTGGAGAAGGTAGCTGACAGTATTCACATAAAACTTTGGGGCTTGGTTAGGAATCTGAAAATCAGAGCAATGTTATTTAAAAATAAGCAAAACTATACATTTATTTAAAAAAAAAACTTTATGGGCTATATAAATAGATCATCTACAAAACATTTATGCAAAGAAAAAATGAGTGTATAATGTCCCTTTAAAGGTACCGTCATTCCAATAATGAGGGGGCTCTTTCCCTGGATCGACGACAGATGGAGCATGAAGTCGGACAAGTTGATGTTTGATATCAAACTTAAGGGGGGGGGAGGGGGGACTACTGTTTATTGTTTACTGTTTATTGTTATAGTTATAAGGAAGGGGAGGAAAACTTCCCCTCCTGCTTCTGTCATCTTTGTTCATGTTGTTTTTGGGTTTTTTTAAAAAAAAGGGGAAAAAATAACAAAGAGGTGCAGAGAATGGGTGGAGACCAGTAGTAATTTCATAGCCTCTGTAGTTTGATTGTTACTCCCTTCATTCTCTGCCGAAATAAGGAAATTTTGGCTTACTCACACTAAATGTCAGATCCTTCCGAACGCAACAATGGAACAATAGTTGTTCAGCCGGAGACTTTGTTTACTTCCTGACTTTGTTTATAAAGCCATACCACATACAACAGACTCTGAACTATCGTTCTAACAACAGAGGAAAGGAGAGCTGTTGTAAATGCTGATGGAAATTGTACAATGTGTGATGTATTCTGTAAATGTTTTACAATAAAAATTATTTCAACTAAAGTTACCGTCATTTAGTGTTAGTCGTCGGATGGAAGAGGATGCTCCGCTTCGGATGTCTTGAAGATGGACCCGCTCCGCTCCGGATGGATGAAGATAGAAGATGCCGCCTGGATGAAGACTTCTGGCCGTCTGGAGGTCCTCTTCTGCTAGGATCGGATGAAGACTTCTGCCCGTCTGGAGGACCACTTTTACCCGGTTGGGTGAAGACATCTCAAGGTAGGGTGATCTTCAAGGGGTTAGTGTTAGGTTTTATTAAGGGGGGATTGGGTGGGTTTTAGAGTAGGGTTGGGTGTGTGGGTGGTGGGTTGTAATGTTGGGGGGGTATTGTCTTTTTTTTACAGGTAAAAGAGCTGATTACTTTGGGGCAATGCCCCGCAAAAGGCCCTTTTAAGGGCTATTTGTAATTTAGTATAGGGTAGGGATTTTTTTTATTTCGGGGGGCTTTTTTATTTTATTAGGGGGATTAGATTAGGTGTAATTAGTTTAAAAAAATTGTAATTATTTTATTATTTTCTGTAATTTAGTGGGTTTTTTTTTCGAACTTTAGTTTATTTAATTTAATGTAATTAATTGTAGTTAGTTTAGGTAATTAATTTAATTATAGTGTAGTGTTGGTGTAATTGTAACTTAGGTTAGGGTTTATTTTACAGGTACATTTGTCTTTATTTTAACTAGGAAGTTATTAAATAGTTAATAACTGTTTAATAACTATTGTATCTAGTTAAAATAAATACAAGCTTGCCTGTAAAATAAAAATAAATCCTAAAATGGCTACAATGTAACTATTAGTTATATTGTAGCTATCTTAGAGTTTATTTTATAGGTAAGTATTTAGTTTTAAATAGGAATAATTTAGTTAATGATAGTTATTTTATTTATATTTATTTAAATTATATTTAAGTTAGGGGGGTGTTAGGGTTAGACTTAGATTTAGGGGTTAATAACTTGATTATAGTGGCGGCGACGTTGGTGGCGGCAGATTAGGGGTTAATGAGTGTAGTTAGGTGGTGGCAACATTGGGGGCGTGTCATATTAGGGGTTAATAAATAAAAAGTAGGTGTCTGCGATGTTGGGGGCAGCAGATTAGGGTTTCATAGGGATAATGTAGGTGGCGGCGGTTTACGGAGCGGCAGATTAGGGGTTAATAATATAATGTAGGTGTCGGCGATGTCGGAGGCGGCAGATTAGGGGTTAATGAGTATAATATTAGGGGTGTTTAGACTCGGGGTTCATGTTAGGGTGTTACGTGTAGACATAAAAGTATTTTCCCATAGGAATCAATCGGACTGCGTTAGGAGCCGAACGCTGCTTTTTTGCAAGTGTTAGGTTTTTTTTCAGCCGGCTCTCCCCCATTGATTCCTATGGGGAAATCGTGCACGAGCACGTTTAGCCAGCTCACCGCTGACTTAAAGGGACAGTATACTGTAAAATAGTTTTTCCCTTAATGTGTTTACAACTGCTTTTTTTACCAACTGCAGAGTAAAAAAATGTATAAAAATTAGCTTTTTAAGGTTTATTTCTGTATATTAAAGCTCTGATTTTATGTTTTGAAGCCACAGCCTAATAAGATAGGTTGAGCTTGTAGGTATAATAAGATCTCATTACTGTATCACATTGTGCACATATACCTGCTTCTTTATCTTATATCTGTCCTTAAAACAATCACCAGTACTTTGAGAGAACAATGGAAAATCAACATTTTATTACCTTATCTCTGCTTTATCACACTGGGAGTGTAATTTCTTCTGCTGGCTGTGTTTGCAAAGCTTATCTATAGCTGGTACGCGCGGCCACAAACTTTCAGAATAGGTGGGGATACCACATGCTAAATTAACAATTTCAAATGCCAATATAAGGGTAAAGGAGCTACTTGTAAAGAATTTAATACACTCCAGCAGGTAAAGTGGATCATTGGGAACAAATTAAAGGGGAGAAATTTTTTGAGTAAACTGTCCCTTTAAGCAGCGCTGGTATTGAGGTGAGATGTGGAGCTAAATTCTGCTCTACTCTCACCTTTTTGCGGCTAACGCCGGGTTTAAAAAAAACTGTAATACCAGCATTACTTTAGGTGAGCGGTGAGGGAAAACTGTGCGTTAGTCACGCACACCATAACCGCCGAAAACTCGTAATCTAGCCGATTGATTTTATTAGACTACCTAATTTACTCTTTAACAAAGGATACCAAGAGAATGAAGAAAAACTGATTATAGAAGTAAATTGGAAAGTTGATTAAAATTGCATGCTCTAAACGATTAAAGATTCATTTTGACTTTATTATTCCTTTTTTGTTCCTTAACTTCTTATTACAGAGATAGATGATATTATAAAGCAGGTTCACTTAATGTAAAGTTCAGGGGCCACAGATCGGCACTTTGGAGTTTTTCAAGTGCAGGCTAATGGAAAAAAATGCTATTGTGGCCCCTCATTTGACATGGTTGTAAATAACACAATAAAACGTGACCCCTATTTACATCCAATACTTGTTGTTAGGATAAATAAATCTATATAACATCTATATGCCATGTAATAAAAACTGGTACATCAAAGAGGAAAACATAAATAAAGATGCTATCTGCCATTTATATAGTCTCGTGCAAGGAAATTGCATTTTTCTCATCTACTCAATTTGCTAAACGTCAAGCACTGCAGCCTGACATTCACATGATCTTTAAGTTGAAATATTGTTCCTATTTCCTCCCCTATTTCCATCTCCAATACTTCCACCTTCTTAAGGACTTCTGTACATGTTTAGCAGCTGAATTGCTCTACAGGGATTAAGAACATGACATTCTTGCATTTTTAAGTGATTTTGGTGCAATATCCTGACATGCTGAAATAAAATCTCACACATATAATTCTAATAATATAAAGAACTGCATAGACATTCATTATATTCTACGCTGCAGAAAGATATACAGATAAACCTATATTTTGTTTTATTTTCTTGCAGTATGTATGTTATTTTACAAGCATTTGTTTTCTAGAGACTTGGAACTCTAAAATGTACCAACATTAAACTAATGCATGACAAACACTTGTTAGAGCTAAAAAAAAAGTATTTTATTTCATGAGCAAATAAAGTCTTTGTAAAATCTCAGAACATACCATTTGCGTCGAGTGAGGGGGGGAGGCTAAGCATAAGCATCACCAATGTAATATGCTGTGCAGCACATGTGTATGAGCAACTCTCTCCTGCTGCATATGTTGCCTCTGATTCTATTTTGTTCAATGGAATTTATGCTTTTTTTTTTGTACCATAAAAAATTTCCGTTGAAGCTTATAGGATGACCCACTACAGAAGTTCCTTTCGGATATAACAGACAATTCATAGGGTATTATTCAGTCAAATTATTTTTGTATTTAATTAGATAGACATGGCAAGGTAAGGCAGCATACAAAAACCTGTGTTTTTTTACCAAAGTAGATTAATGCAAAATTATTTTATGGGGGAAATAACAATTGTATTAAATATTATAAATCGTATAGTTTTTAATTGGGAATATAAAAATATTTACAAATGTCTTAATGGATTAAATTTACAATTCTGAATATAAAAGCACGCAAATTATTTTCAAATCATTTTCAAGAAACGTTTTAAAAATCAAAAATGTCTAAATGTTTCTATTTCCAGAAGATAGTTATGTCTTCCAATAATGCAAATAATTCCCATTAAAGGGACACTATACTGTAAAATGTGTTCCCCTTTTATATGTTTTCAATGATTTAACAAATAGCTAATTATTTAGCTGATTTTCCTGTTAAATGGCTTCCTATATTGAAAATGTAATTACTGCAGTATTTGCTATTGAAAAAGCTATGCAAATAGGAGACAGCAGCAGAAATCAATATCCAATTGAATGGTAGGAGAGATAGAGCCTACTGTATCTGAAGGCTGTTCTTACAGCTGCTTTGAATACAATGAGCTTTTAACAGCTGCTTGTCTGAGTACAATGTCTCTTTAAAGGGGCATTAAACCCAATTTTTGTATTTCATGATTTAGAAAGAACATGTCATTTTAAACAACTTTCTAATTTACTTCTATTATCTAATTTGCTTCATTCTCTTGATATATTTTGTTGAATAGCATATCTAGATAGGCTCAGAAGCTGCTGATTGGTGGCTGCACATAAATGCCTCGTGTGATTGGCTCACTCATGTGCATTGCTATTTCTTAAACAAAGGATATCTAAAGAATGAAGAAAATTAGATAATAGAAATAAATTGGAATTTTGTTTAAAATTGTATTCTCTATCTGAATAATGAAATAGATATTTTGGGTTTAATGTGCCTTTACGATCATTTTTTGGCCTTTATATGGGAAATGCCATCATTAGTGCTCAATTATTAAATCGACTGTACCTGACAATTTGATATATTTTAGACTTAGTTATTCCAAGTATCTGGTATAAAATGTTTAGAGATAAGTTGTACTGGTTATAAATTAACCCCTTTGATTCACATGATGACCCATTGACGATCACTGCAGCCTCCTTCCCCACCAATGTGGTGACCCACCAAAGTGGTAACCCTCTTTTAAATAAGGGATAACACCCTCTCTAGTTTTCAGGTGATCACTATGGTTATGGTGATTACTTACCCCAAGTACACATGTGCAGTGCTTGATGAGGTGGAAGGGGGACTTTAAGAGCTCCTATTCACCCCATAAAACACAAAGGGGTGCAAGACCCTAGTTTGAAAAGACGGAATCTCCTCTTTCTCATGTGTGGCCTCATACCCATGTCATTAGTAGGCAATTGCCATAAAAATATCAATCACCTACCTAATGCATTTACTTATAGGGCAGTGGTTTCAAGGGAGCATCTATCTCCTAAAGACAGCATACAACACACATAAAGATAATGCCCCTCAGATAAAATATGCCTCATTTTCAAATTTATACTGTGCTCTGGTTTATGAAAGAGACTCTAGCACTCCAAAATAAGCACATAGGGGGGTACCACTCTTTTAAAGGAGGGGTCACATGCACAAGTGGATATCATCTGAACAACACTGTGGCATCACTGACCACCTGACAGGACTATAGGAATATGGAACTACATCAGGAGGTGGGGTAACCCTTATGTTACCCCCACCCCAATACACAGACAAATTTGAGACCCCTTATTTGAAAGCAGATTAGAGCATTGATTCTATCTTCGGTGTTCTGGTGCATTTTAAGAGGCCTATTTTACCCTCTTATAGAATTGTATAATTTGTAATTAAGACATTGATAAATCTCAGCTGTTTAATCTGTTAGTTTAGCTGTTAGTTTAGTTCAAGCAGCCAAATTTGAGTGACTTCAGTCAACTGTTTCAGCTACAGCCAACTTTTTTAGAATAGACTCAATAGTCACTCTTGCTGAGTAGGTGGATTCTCAAGATGGTCTTAAACAGCACACTTCTGGTATAAAGCAGCTATCTGCATATGCTTCTCATTGCTCACCCATCTTGTCCTGCTCAGGAGTTGGCCTCTAATGAGATTCATGTTTTAATTACAGAAGATAAACATAGTTACAAGCCAATATTTCTGCAACTGTAAAATGTTCTAAAACATTTATTTTATTTTATCATACTGCTTTTTAAATTCATGCATATTTTTTAATAGATAAACTCTTTTTTTTTGGGGGGGGGGGGTTCATCTGGAATATAATCTATCCCTTTCTTTCACCTGGTTTTTTATATTATAATACAAGATGGCTAAAACTGCTAATTGTGACATATGCACATTTGAATCCCTGTATTTTTTGTTGTTATTGCAGAAATTGGTGTGCGTATGTCCGTACACGACTCTTGCCAGTTGTTGCAAAGGATAATGTAGAAACATCTGTATCTAGTGGAGCGCAGCCCTGCAGCTGGAATACTGGAGCGTGTTCAGTTAGGTATGTCTTTAACCTTTATGACACAATTTTCATACTGACCTTTTGTAGCAGCTGTTTTTATGTAAATTGCTAACAGCATTTATTCTGCTAATATAGCTGATTAGGTAAAAAACAAAAAAACTAAATATATAATAACAGATGCTGACAGCAATGTAAAGCAGGAGAAAGACAGTCTAAACAAAGACATTTACCTTCACATTTCTATTTTTTTTTTTAAATACTCTGAATACTGTGAATATTTTCATCTATGTATTAAAACCTGTAGATTTGATAACAAGTCTCTCAACTGAATATATATAATCTTGACTGATTTATTTATTTCCTAAGAAAAATAGAATGTGTATAAAATTCTGGGCCACATATTTCACCATTTCGTGTTATATCTCTATTTTGTATTAATGAAAAGCTGTAGCTTTGCCCTATGACAGTATGTAACTGTAATGAAGTCAGTGCAGCATAGAATATTAGAAGGTTTTCAATCTTAATACTTTCATATAGGAAAAAAGACACCACCAATGTTCTACTGAAATTTATGTGACACTTCTGAAACACTCTAAATGGTTTGTCCAAGGACTTATTTAACATAAATATGTGGAATTATAGATAATATGTAGGGTATATTTCCCAACTTGAATTACCTTTCTGTATAATATTTCAGTGTAAAAATTATGTTCAAAGAACAGTCCTATTGTAAGAAATTATTTATTCATATTTAAGTGCAATATTTTGTTACTGATCCTTGGAATGTAACAGAATTTTTTCTGTTCGTTTTTGAATATAAAAGGTTACTGTTTTGAAATAAAATAAAAAATGTCCTACCTTTTTACCTTTTATTTAATACCATAGGATACCTTTATCATTCTCAATTTAAATCAAAATAGGCAGACATATTTTCTCAGCTTTGTGAAAGTAAATCTATTAGAAGCAAAACCTTATTTGTATTTTGTATTTTCTACTTGGTCTTATTTGTTAGAGACATTTTGCCTTCTTAGCATGCTGAATATTGTAGAATGTGTTTCCAAAAAAAAAATATAGCATCCCTTTAATTTGTTTCTAGTGATCCATTTTACCTGCTGGAGTGTATTGAACTGTTTACAAAACGATCCTTTACATTTATTTTGACCTTCAAAATAGCTGCTTTTGCCTTTTGAACCAACCACCTTTACTGAAAATGTCAGTACTGCATTAATAGTTACAGAAAAGTTAAGTAAACAAGATTGAGCAGAATACAAAAATCACACTTCAGTGGAGGGTATGAGAAATAGGTACTAAAATGTTAATTTTCAGATTTCATCTCAGAAAAAGTTGTATTTTGTTTGTAGGAGGTGATTAGATAATGAGATCTGTTCTCCCTGCAAGCACAGCCCATGTTAATGAGCAATTCTCCATAAATGTAATACTGTGTGTAGTTGATATTACAACTCAATGTAAACACATTAAGAGGCCTACTTATCAAGCCATCAACTGTGCTGCATTCAATGGCACCAATACGCTCGCCTAACATCGCGGCTGCGGACCTGAATACGCTCTCCTTATTTATCCAAAAAGCTGTCAAAAATCCGCGCACCAAGTACGGGCCGATGAGCAGCGGACTGTTGTTAACTAACAGTTATCGATCTTGCTGCTATTCGGCTTTTCCCCAGCTTTATTTATACCCTGTCACTAAACACCGCCACTATACTAAAATGTCTAACCCCTATCCCGCCGCTCCCGGACCCCGCCGCAACTAAATAAAGTTATTAACCCCTAAACTGCCTCTCCTGGAGCCCACTGCAACTCTAATAAAGTTATTAACCCCATCCCACCGCTCCTGGAGCCCACCGCAACTCTTTAAATCTACTATAAAGAATTACTAAGTTACCAAAAAATAACAACTAAGTTACACAAAATAAAAAACACTAAGTTACACAAAATAAAAAATAAATTATCAAATATTTAAACTAATTACAGCTAATCTAATAGCCCTATGAAAATAAAAAAGCCCCCCCCCATAAAACAAAAACCCTAGCCTACAATAAACTACCAATGGCCCTCAAAAGGGCCTTTTGCGGGGCATTGCCCCAAAGAAATCAGTTCTTTTACTTGTAAAAAAAAATACAAACAACCCCCCCAACAGTAAAATCCACCACCCACACAAACCCCCCAAATAAAATTCTATCTAAAAAACCTAAGCTCCCCATTGCCCTGAAAAGGGCATTTGGATTAGCATTGCCCTTATAAAGGTATTTAGCTCTTTTTTCGGCCCAAAGTCCCTGATCTAAAATTAAAACCCACCCAATAAACCCTTAAAAAAACCTAACACTAACCCCTGAAGATCCACTTACAGTTTTTGAAGACCCGACATCCATCCTCAACGATCCAATCAGCCAATAGGATTGAGCTCGCATTCTATTGGCTATTCCAATCAGCCAATAGGATGAAAGCTCAATCCTATTGGCTGATTGCAACAGCCAATAGGATTTTTTCCACCTTAATTCCTATTGGTTGATAGAATTCTATCAGCCAATCAGAATGTAAGGGACGCCATCTTGGATGACGTCATTTAAAGGGAAACTTCATTGTTCCAGAAGACGTCGGAAAAAGAGGATGTTCCGCACCGGATGTCTTGAAGATGGAGCCGCTCCGTGCCGGATGGATGAAGATAGAAGATGCCATCTGGATGAAGACTTCTGCCCGGTTGGATGAAGACTTCGGCCCGCTTGGATGAAGATTTCTGCCGGCTTCGCTGAGGACTTCTGCCACTTCTTTGAGGATGGATGTCGGGTCTTCAAAAACTGTAAGTGGATCTTTGGAGGTTAGTGTTAGGTTTTTTTAAGGGTTTATTGGGTGGGTTTTAATTTTAGATTAGGGACTTTGGGCGGAAAAAGAGCTAAATGCCCTTTTAAGGGCAATGCCCATCCAAATGCTCTTTCCAGGGCAATGGGGAGCTTAGGTTTTTTGGACAGAATTTTATTTGGGGGGTTTGGTTGTGTGGGTGGTGGGTTTTACTGTTGGGGGGTTGTTTGTATTTTTTTTTACAGGTAAAAGAGCTGATTTATTTGGGGCAATGCCTTTTAAGGGCCATTGGTAGTTTATTGTAGGCTAGGTTTTTTTTTTATTTGGGGGGGAGGGGGTTATTTTCATAGGGCTATTAGATTAGGTGTAATTAGTTTAAATATTTGATAATTTATTTTTTATTTTGTGTAACTTAGTGTTTTTTATTTTGTGTAACTTAATGTTTCTTATTTTGTGTAACTTAGTTGTTATTTTTTGGTAACTTAGTAGTTCTTTATTGTAGGTTTAAATAACTTGAGTAGGGTTAGGTTTTTAAATATATAATATAGTTAATTTAATTTGTAGTTTAATGTAATTTTAGTATAATAGTTAGGGTAGCTTAATTAATAGTTTAATATAGTTTAATGTAATGTAATGTAATTTTAGTATAATAGTTAGTGTAGGTTAATTAGAAGTTTAATATAGTTTAATGTAATTCTAAAGGTAAGTTTATAGTTATTATAAGATAGGGATGAGTTAATATTTAATGTAAAGTTAGCGGGTTGTTAGGTTTAGGGGTTAATAGCTGAATTTAGTGGCGATGTGGAGGGCTGGCAGTTTAGGGGTTAATAGGTTTAGTAAGTGGTAGTGATGTGGGAGGCCAGGGGTTTAGCGGTTAATACATTTAGTTAGTTGCGGTGGACTCAGGGAGCGGCGGTTTAGGGGTTAATAACTTTAGTTGCTGTGGGGTCCGGAAACGGCGGAATAGGGGTTAATAACATTATGTAGGTTGCGGTGGGGTCCGGGAGTGGCGGTATAGGGGTTAATAACATTATGTAGGTTGCGGTGGGGTCCTGGAGCGGCGCTATAGGGGTTAATATATTTTATGTAGGTGGCGGCGATGTAGGGGCCTGCAGATTAGGGGTGTTTAGACTCGGGGGTTATGTTAGGGTGTTAGGTGTAAACATTACTTTTATTCTAGCATAGAAATCAATGTGATATCTGGCAGCAGCAAACATAGCTTTCGCTGCTTTCAGACTCCCATTGATTCCTATGGCATCCGCGGCCTCCAGGGTTGCGGATTGAAAACCAGGTATGCTGGGCCGGAATAGTGGCGAGCGTACCTGTTAGCAGTGTGATAACTTGCAAAAGTAGTCAGATAGTGCCGAATGTGTATTCGGAACATCTGTAATGACGTAAGCATTGATCTGTGTTGGACTGAGACCGGCGGATCGTATGTTACGTCACAGATTTCAACTTTTGCCGGTCTGTAGGCTTTGATAAATAAGGCGAATCAGGCTCGCCACACTTACGCTGCAGAATTCCAGCGTATTTGAGGTTGCCGGCTTGATAAATAGGCCACTAAGGGTAAACTTATTTTACAGTACAGTGTCCCTTTCAATGTGACACCCCTGAGGTTACACACTGCACAGAATAATGCAAGAGATGTAAGATATTACAAGATTATGGTCTCTAATGTCCCTTTAAAACCCTGATGAGCATCTTATCCCTCTGAATTGTGGCTAGTGAGGACTATCTGTAAATGAGTTTGTCCACTGCTCCTAGCTAACACCGAATAGTATGCAGCTGGTATAGGCCTTTTGCCAAATCCTTTTCTAGAGTGAGTGAGACAAGCACACTTTTTCCACAAAGCAATAGGTGTTTAAAAGGATATGAAACCCAATGATTTAGATGCAGCATGTCATTTTAATGAACTTTCAGATTTATTTCTATTATCAAATTGTCTTTGTTCTCTTGATATCCATTGTTGAAAAACAGGGCGGTAAGATTAGGAGTGTGCACGTGTCGACAGTACTATATGGCAGCAGTTTTGTAAGAATATTATACATATGGAAGAGCACTAGATAGCAGCACTTGTTCCTAACATTTAGGGGTATATTTATCAATGTGCGAGCAGACATGATACAATATACCGTATCATGTCCACCGCACATCGATAAATGCCGACAGCATACGCTGTCGGCATTTATCATTGCACCAGCAGTTCTTGTAAACTGCTGTTGCAATGCCGCCCCCTGCAGATTTAGCAGCCACTAGCAGGGGGTGTCAATCAACCCAATCGTATTCGATTGGGTTGATTTCTGTCCGCGGCCTCAGGGCAGGCGGACAAGTTATGGATCAGCGGTCTTTATAAATAAATCAGCCCCTTAGTGCTGCAAACATGTACATGCTACCTATCTATGTTTCTCTTTAACAAAGAATACCATGAGAACAAAGTACATTTGATGACATAAGTAAAATGGAAACTTTTTAAAAATGGTATGTTCTGTCTGTATCACAAAAGAAAACATTTGTGCTTCATGTCTTTTTAATTTCCCTTAAATCTCTAATATCTATTTATGACCACAAAGCAATTAACAGTTTAATATCATTTTGAGTACTTTGATGTATAAATATTGAAAACAACATGAAGCACAGATAGTAATGATATATAACAGACAGCTAGATGTTTTATATCAAGACTAACAAACATCTGACAATAGTTTAGGGTTGTCAAAACTGTAGGGATTATTTTGCTGTTTGTGATGTTGACATTGTGCCAACACTATCACATCAGATTTAATATAATTCTGAGTAATTTTATAATTTCCTTTTTTTTAAATGTTACAATCACACATTCTAATGCCTATATTTAAGAACAATTTTCAATATTATAGTTTGATCTATTGTTTTAACTTTTTCGTAAATTAGGAAATGATTGTATTTTTTTAAGGTGCACTTTTCAAGAAGTAAAAAATCTAAAGAACAAAACAAAACTCCCTTGAAAAGTTTTTATTCAAATGCATTAGTAATAGTATCCCACTGTTGAATCATCCAGAGGAGGTAAACTTTTTTGAGTGGGTGTGTGCCCAATTTATCAATAATTTTCTAAAAAAAAATTACCCATGGTAACTATTTTAAAATTTAAAGACATTAAAGTACCATTTAAGTTATTTTTTTTATTTGAAATGTATAATAATTATAAACAATTAAAGCTTTATTGCTGAAGCAATGTAGTATTAATTCAAAAGAAAAATAATTTAATAATCTTTACAATTGCAGCTAACGAAACCAAGCAGTAGCCCAGAAGCAAATTTGTTAGCCACTTTGGTAATTTGGGTTTATAATGTTTGTTTGTTTTACATTGATTGTAATAGCTTTGAAAAGGAAAAAAAAAAAAAAAAGATGATTTGTGGCACCTGAGTTGAATGGGGGGTCAGTAATGTTTAATGTGTATGTGAATTTGCTTACTCTGCAGTGATCAAAATAGACCTCTATTTATTCATCTTGCAATCTTTCCTTTTCTAGGTATAGACTAATTTCACAGCCAGTTTATAGAATGAAACATAAAATAGTTACTTCTTTGGAATGGAAATGTTGCCCGGGATACAGTGGAGATCAGTGCCAATTCACAGGTCAGTTTATCATCTTCCGCGCCAATACTCTTTGTAATTATTGGGTTAGTAGCACTAAGCTCTGATTGCTTTGTTGGACAGATAAATGTCTATTTACCAACTGAATTGGTGCATTAAGTTTAAAGTTTTCCTTTAACGCAAGCTACACGCTTTAATTGAAGACGTTATCTGTAATACCACACACTCATCTTAATATTCAAATAATTCAGTACTTATTTGCATATGCAGGTGTGAAATACTGATCCTGAACATTATTTTTTATTCCTATGCAAATTACATATTTTGGCTCATTTTTATATACACTTGGCATCCATTGATCTCAGGCGGCGTTAGGGATATGTGGAGGAGATTTTGGAGAAATCTAGTCTCATAATGTGTGAAGACAATACCTGAATGATTATTTGGAACTCTCTAATTTCTTTATAATCCATAATATTGTCTATGAGAGAGTTACAATTTGCAAATTCGTGGTTCTTGTAATGGTATGAGGAGCAATAAAAACAGATTTCTTTAAAATATTTTATGCATTTGTCTTTTCTTTATGGAGCAGGCATAAAAAACTGTGTATATTTGCGTGTGTGATGGGAAAATATTTCTCAGTACTGGAGTGGGCATTTATGTCACAAGGTTAAAGGGGCAGTAAATCTACAAAATAATGTTTTATAATTCTGCACAAAGTGCAGAATTATATAACATTAGCTTAGCACCAACTATATACAACAAAGTGTTCCTGAGATTTTTTACTACGAAGTTGAGTTTTGCAGAACACCGCTCCTAGCTCTACTGAGCAGGTCTGTATTTTCTTAAGCGCATCGCGGGTACGCTTTCTGGTCACAGTGCACCCAATCGCGCCTTTAAAATGGATGTAGCTCGCTCCCGCTCTGGTCTGGTAGAGGGAGCGAGCTACATTCATTTTGCCAATGTTCTGCACTTTGCGCAGAATTATATAACATTATTTTGTAGCTTTACTGCCCCTTTAATAGAGATGGAATTTGCTACTAGAGATATTGGGCTCCATTTATTAAGCAGCAAATGCTGATTTGGAGGCTCGTCTGAAATGGAAGTTAAGAAGCAGCGATCAAAAGACAGCTGCTCTTTAACCTGTCCAACACTATTTTAGTTGACGGAGTGAAATCATCCCCATCTGATCCGATCAGGATGATTAACAGCCCTTTGTAGTGGGCGATTGGTCACCAGTGAGCAGGGGGCACAATTGCACGAGCATTTCCCTAGAAATGCTTGTGCAATGATAAATGCCGATAGCATACGCATTTAGCGATGTCGAGTGGAAATGCTTCGCTCGCCATTTAATAACTCTACCCCATAATCTCTTCATTATATTATTTAGAATTTGTATGATTTTAAGGGACAAAACAGTCCAAATCAAATGCATATGATTGTTTTAAATAGAAGTTGTTGTTTTTTTAAATACACATATTAGTAAAAAAAAGTTTTTATTAAAATGTATCCTCCTTTAAGTGACAGCGTTTACTGTAAATATGTACATGGAGCATATCTATGTATGCTCAGTAAAGGCTGACTTTTTTTTTTGGAGCAAGGCAGCACAATGTCTTAAGTGGGCTCTGTGCTCAGTGCAGCTTTATTTAAACCTCTGTGCTTGCTGAGAGAGCTGACAGTGTATCCTGTATCTGTGAGCAGGTATTTGTATGTGGGTGCATGGAGCATAAGTACAATGAAATAGACATAGCATTTACTAGAATGTGTATTCCAAAAATGATTCTATTTACAGCCGAAACATAAGCAGATTGACTGTAATTTCTCATTGAAACTGATGTACACAGGACTTATGGGCAAAAGCTTGTGCAATAATATTCCTCAGTAGCACCAGCTATAATGCCTGTTGTGTAGAGGGTGTACACAGCTAAAATAATCACAGAAGTAGCGATTACATTTATTGGAAGCATTTTACAAACATTTATATAGAAAAAGTGCTTATAATAGTACCTGAAATTGACTGCTGTGCATGTACAATTATAATAGTACAGGCCTAGACTGGCAATAGGGTATAGAGGGCAAATACCCTGTGGGCCAGACTTTTATGTGGGCCTTGCTGCAATAAAGAAGACTCACACTCTCTTAATATGGGTAACTATAGGAAAGCTGTTACTTTCTGCCTGTTTTGGAAAGCAGAAAGTACATTTTCTGTCCCAGTACAGTCCTGTAATAGTAAGTCCCATTCATATCAGACCTCCCAGTTTTTCCTAGTTCTATAAATGCTCCTCTCATTGTCACACAAAAGATCCGCTTTTTGTAGTTACTTTTTTGCTAATAAATTATCTGTTTATTTCTCAGTGCATAATAGAGATCATAAAATACATGTGTTGTCATGAAGATTTGCACTTCTGTTAATATTAATTTACTTTTATTATCAAATTTTCTTTGTTTTCTTTTTATCCTTTGTTGAAAAGCAGGAAGGTAAGTTCAGGAGTGAAATATACATTAGCCCCTTATTCCATGCCAGGTTTTACAAAAACCAGAACAGGAACTTTATTGACAGAGACAATTATGTCCTTCAAAACATTGAGATAAAGGGGCCTATTTATCAAGCCATCAACTGTGCTGCATTCGCCGGCACCTATATGCTCGCCTGACATCGCCTTACATCGCTGCCGCGGACCTGAATACGCTCTCCATATTTAACAAAAAAGCTATCAGCTATCAGTAAAAAAAATCCTATTAGCTGTTGCAATCAGCCAATAGGATTGAGCTCGCATTCTATTGGCTATTCTAATCAGCCAATAGAATGCGAGCTCAATCCTATTGGCTGATTGGGTCAGCCAATAGGATTGAAGTTCAATCCTATTGGCTGATTGCAACAGCCAATAGGATTTTTTCAACCTTAATTCTGATTGGCTGATAGAATTCTATCAGCCAATCGGAATCTAAGGGACTCCATCTTGGATGATGTCATTTAAATGAACCTTTATTCATCGTTAGTCCGTCGGAAGAAGAGGATGCTCCGCGTCGGATGTCTTGAAGATGGACCCGCTCCGCGCCGGATGGATGAAGATAGAAGATGCCGTCTGGGGGAAGACTTCTGCGGGCTTGGATGAAGACTTCGGCCGGCTTCTTGGAGGACTTCTTGCTGCTTCGATGAAGACTTCTCCTGGCTTCTTGGAGGATGGATGTTGGATCTTCAAAATTGTAAGTCGATCTTTAGGGGTTAGTGTTAGGATTTTTTAAGGGTTTATTGGGTGGGTTTTATTTTTAGATTAGGGTTTTGGGCTGCAAAAGAGCTAAATGCCCTTTTAAGGGCAATGCCCATCCAGATGCTCTTTTCAGGGCAATGGGGAGCTTAGGTTTTTTAGTTAGCTTTTTATTTGGGGGGTTGGTTGTGTGGGTGGTGGGTTTTACTGTTGGGGGTATTTGTATTTCTCTTGTAAGGTGTATCCAGTCCATGGGTTCATCCTTTACTTGTGGGATATTCTCCTTCCTAACAGGAAGTGGCGAAGAGAGCAAACAGCAGAGCTGTCCATATAGCTCCCCCTCTAGCTCCACCCCCCAGTCATTCTCTTTGGCGGCTCTAAGCAACAGGGTCCCTCTCGTAAGGGTAAAGTGAATGTGGTGTTAGATTTGTAGTTTTTGTTCTACAAGCAAAAGTTTGTTATTTTTAAATGGTACCGGTTTGTACTATTTACTCTCTAGCAGAAAAGAGATGAAGATTTCTGCAGGGAGGAAGATGATTTTAGCATGTTGTAACTAAAATCCACTGCTGTTCCCAGAAAGGACTGAGGAGTACAAGAAAACTTCAGTTGGGGGGGAACGGTTTGCAGGTTAGGCTGCAATAAGGTATGTTCAGTCATTTATTTCTAGACAAGAATGTGATAATGCTAGAAAAGGACTGATTAGATCCCCATGAGGGAAGGGTAAGATTTATTCAGAGACTAAGTATGGAATCACAAGCTTACATAATAGGGCTAATTTATGCTGGTTGACACTATTTTATGGCAAACGGTTTTTACAAAAAAATATCGTTTTTTTGAGACACTTTGAAGGTTCCTTTGGGTTTCTTTCAGGGGTTTTTACCCACATGGCTATTATTTTAACACTTAGGAGTGTTTCTTTAGGCCTCACAGCACCGGAGTAAGGTGGGAGGGGCCTAACTTTGCGCCTCAGATGCGCAGTTAGATTGACTAGATCTTCAGGCTGCTTCACATGGAGGGTCCTGCTGCAGTTTGAGGGCCTATAGGAAGCTTTTTCCCCACAAATCTGGTCCCTAAGGGCAGGTAGGGCCACAGCAGAGCTGTGGCAAGGTGCTGAAGTCGTTTTAATCGGTTGTTAGCTTACTATTGATCTGGTTTGGGCATTAAGGGGTTAATCGTTTTTCTTGCTAGCTGTGCAATCTTACCAATGCTTTAGGTACATACTGTGAAAATTTCAAAAAGTTTGCTGCATTTTTCACTGTTTAGGAAAATTGTGTGCCTTTTTTTTTATCTCTTAAAGGCACAGTAACTTTTTTTTGCAAAGTGTGTTTTTACTTGATTAAAGTGATTTCTAAGCCTGTTTGTCTTACTACTTGTCTTACTACTAGGAAATACCAATTGCCTTGGCAATTGAGAGAATGTACATAATTAGCCCTCAACAGCACTTAGGAAAAATAGTCAAAGGTTACCATAGGATAGATAATCTAGAGAAATGGCGGATTTAAAACTTAACATTTATTAGAAATATTAAAAACGTGGGGTGTGAATTAAAATCACAGTCAGTGTGAATGGGTGAAAGGCGGCCAATGGCCATGCAACCTCCAGGTCAGGAGGTGTTCAAATTAAAAATAACTAGAGTGCGTTATTGGGGTGCATCATTAATCAGATAGTAGTATAAAAGTCAGTGATTACAATTTGGGTCCTTGTCTGACTTAGTTATTATAATTCTGTGGTGCCCCCCAAGGGTAGGTTTGGAGATAGATGTGAGGTATATTCTGTTAATATAGTGCCCCAACTGTTATGTTAGCTGATAATGCCTGTTTTTAAATTAAGTGTAGAGCAATAGCCCCCTAGTGGATACCTATACTAAATCATAAGGTACCACTAGAATACACAAGTGAATTTCCAGGAGCTGTCAGAATAGAGGTCTAATATGATTTATAAGGACCCTATTTCATAGAGATTCCACATCTGTTATTTTTCAGTATACACAGTATTCCGGCAAGTTGTTGATCAGCTAGTTATTAGTTGCTAGATTAACCTCAGGTGTCCCCCAAGGGTATGTTTGGAGGTGAATGTGAGGTGTACTCTGTTAATATAGTGCTCCAATTCCTGTTTATGAATTAAGTGTAGAGCTATAGCCCCCCAGTGGATACCTCTAATAAATCATAAGGTTCCACTGGAATATATACGTGATATGCCAAGAGCTGTCTGAATTGAGGTCTAATATAATTTATACGGACCCTATTCCATAAAGATTCCACATATGTTATTTTTCAGTGTAACCAATATTCCAGCAAATTATTAATCAGATAGTTATTAATTGCTAGATTAACTTACGCTAATAATGTAGCTGAATTAAACACAATTGTAATCTAACATTATTATAAGTAGGTAGATGTCTTGTGTGTACTATGAAGGAACTGTAGAATCCGTATAATACCTGCTTTGTATGTTTGTAGAATATATATATATATATATATATATATATATATATATATATATATAAATAAATTATTCTAGTGATGTAAAATAATATTCCTAAGTACACAACACTTGCTTATTATTGGTTGCCAGATATACCCCTTGAAGATAATATAGTGTATGGCAATAGTGTACTAAACCTCAGATGGTAGTCAGATAGTGCTTGGTGCAACTTTATATAGTAGATTTGACTTATGCCAATTTATTGGAATTCGGCTGGTCGGTGGCTTGTAAGGTAATGCTGTAAAAGCCACAATATTTCTGGATACAACTTAATTTACAACTCCGCTGTAGTACATGGAATCAGAGTAAGTTAAATTAGTTTAGCGTGTTGCTAGTTGGATTACTCCCAGCTTCCACCTGAATTCCCAATAAATATTACGGTAAGTGGAGAGACCCCAAAGCTGTGGGTTTACACGACCAAGCCGTGAATTGGAGTGGTCCGTACCTAATATTGAATTATATACATATATTTCTATCTTGCCGGTAGTTGGGCTAATAGTAAGCAGGCTTCCGGGGGAGAAACCACTAGGTTGCACTTTAAGTACGGTGAATATATCACGAATGAAAACAGAGTATTTAACTAAATGGTCGCAACTAATATTCAAAATTTGGATGGTAACGTTATTATGCTAGAGTACCCAAGGCATCATACAACCAAACACGCTCTCAGTTTAAATTAAATTCTAATAACTCATTCACTCTTGTATTCACACTGCTGCTAAGTTAAAAGAGGGGAGAAACAATCTCCGGCGGCCCTGACATGTTTCGCCTGAACGGCTTTGTCAAAGATGGGGCGCCCGCCATTATCTTGGCCTTTTATTGGCTGACTACAGAAGGCCTGTCTCTTTGCGTTTCTGTGATTGGTACATATCTATCTTATTTGATTGGTTAAACTGAAGGTGTGCGATTGCGTCACCTTCCCTATACTTCATCATAGGGAGCGGATTCGGATGACCAACTCATGTATGTAATCGGAGTGAATGTAAACATTGCACATTGATCAGGTATAATAGTTATTCGAGGGGGCATTAATATCCCAGTAGTTAGGTGGAACAAGGATGTCGCCCCTCTCTGTCAGAACGGGAAATAGAGATCAATTAATAAAACCTAAATACAGGGCTTGGGTTTTTCGACTCAGAACAGATAAATAGCAGTTTGTTAATTATGCTATAAGAGGAAATTCTATTATTACCTTATAGCAAGAAATGTTAAAATATGATAATACAATATCCCATATATTTGGGTTTATGATGTGAGACAAAAGATTGAAACAATATGTGAAAAAACTTGACTAAGAGGTGCTAGAAAAGTGCAAAATCAATTCTAAGTGAAATAGTGATGGATCTTTTGAGTGCTGATGTTCTTGTGAGTGAAGCTGTAAATCATAAGTGCTTCTTATTGATCTCAGAGTGTATTAAATGTTTGTGAAAATTCTAGTGCTGAACCTGATTACACTATATATAAGGACAAGATTAATAAACAAATAGAGTGTAGAGTCATATTGCGTTGAACTTAAAGGACAAAAATGATATAAAACTGATCTTAGAAAGAAACAGCCAGTGTATAAATGTGAATGGTGCAACACTATTGAATATAAGTGTTTAAATAAATTCCTTTTCACAAGTGAATTAGGTCGTGTCAAGACCATTGCTAAATCTATTAGCGTGAAACTAAATGGTAATTGGGAAATGTGTGTTCCTGCAACTTTTATTTGTAGGGATAAACTGTTCTGTTCTAGTTATATCTTTTTTTATACAATTTAAAGTTGGTGTCATGGAAAATCTTTTCCAACAGGAGATTAAATTGTCAACATATTTGGTTTGTTTTTCTAAATTTTTGTTTATATAAGCTCCTGTGATTCTCTTACCTACATCCACTTCTATTTTGTATAGATAACTGAGTCTTAATATTCCCCAATTGGTACTTATATTGTGATGTTAGTTCGGAAGGTTTAATTGCATGTGTACTACTATTACTGTCAATTTTTTATCCACTTTCTGGACCCAGATATTTTTTATAAAAAACAGTAATAGTTGTTTTGTTCATTCAATCCTTTTGGGTGTACACTATCTAGTAAATATATCCATCTGCACTCTGCTCTCAGGAGGGCTTGTTCAAGATTTCCTCCTCTAATGCCTAAGGATATTTTTTCAATTCCTTGGCATTTGAGATCTGTAGGGTTGGAACGATGATGAGTCAGGTAGTGATAGGCCACTGATGTTATGGTTTTTCCATCCTCCAAGTCCTTTGCGGCATTTTTTACATTTCTGACATGTTCCTGAAGTCTGACCCTCAATTGTCAGCTGGTCATCCCGACATAGATCTTCTGACAGCTGCAGAATAATGCATATATTATATTCTCCGAAGTACAACTGATGTACTTTTTTATTTTGTGTGTCTGTCCGAATCTGTCTTGTATCATGTCCTTTTTACGTATATGTTTACATGAGGAGCAGGAGCCGCAGGGAAAGCATCCTGTCGGAATTGAAGTTTTAGTTTTCCCTACTTGATAATGACTGCGAGACACCATGTTTTTAATATTCTGTGATCTCCTGTACCCTATTTGGACTCTATCGCCCACAATTGGCTTCAAGTCCTGGTCTAGGGCAAGGATGTGCCAGTGTTTGTTCAGTATTTTGTTTATAGCATGAACCTGTGGGTTATATGTTAGGATTAACCTGGTCTGTTCATCTTTCTTTTCATTTTTTTGTGTAATAAGTCTGTACGGTAGGTTTGGATTGCCCTAGCTTTGGCTCTTTTAATGCATCTTCTGCTGTAGCCCCTATCCTGTAGTCTTTGTTCTAGCTGTTTGGCTTGTTCGTTAAATAGTTCTTGATCACTGCAGTTTCTCTTTATTCTTAGAAATTCTCCCACAGGTAGGGATTTAGTGGTTCCGGGAGCATGTGCACTGCTATTGTGTAATATGCTATTCGTCGCAGTTTCTTTTCTGAATAGATATGTTTGTATTTTACCATCCGGATCTTTAAAGATTTTTAGATCTAAAAAATTCATTTCTGACTGGCTCATGGTGTAGGTCAATTTAATGTTTAGATCATTCTGGTTTAGGTCCTGGAGGAAAATTTCTAGTTCTTCCTTGCTCCCTTCCCACATGAACAGGATGTCGTCTATGTACCGGATCCAGAATGGTATTTGATCCGTCGCAGCCGAGTTGAGATCATTGAATACCACCTGTTTCTCCTAGAATCCTAGGAATAGGTTTGCATAAGTTGGGGCACAGGCCGTGCCCATTGCCATGCCTTGAACTTGCAGGTAAAACTGGTTGGCAAAAGTAAAAAAATTATACTTAAGGACAAATTCCAGTAATCGGAGGATGAACAGATCATGATCCTCCCTTTCTGAGGAGCCTTGTTGGAGAAAAAATTGTACAGCCCTCAATCCTTTATCGTGTGCTATGGAAGTATATAAGGATTCTACATCCGCCATTATCAACCATGTTTCTTTTCTGGTATTGATATTTTCCAATCTTTGTAACACTTCCATAGTGTCCTTAACGAAGGATGGAAGGGCCTCCACAAATTCCCTTAATCTGTGGTCCACATATTGACTGGCACATTCTGATAGACATTCATTGCCAGAAACTATTGGCCTTCCTGGGGGGTTCAAGATGTTTTTGTGAACCTTTGGAATAAGGTAAAGAGTGGCCACTTTGGGTTGTTTCACTGTGAGGAACTTGGTCTCTTCTGTATTAATAATCCCCTTGCTATTTCCATCTTTAATTAGATTGTTATAGATCTTGCCAAAGGATTCACTGGGATTATTAAACAATTTTTGATAACATTGGCGATTTTTCAATTGTTTTTCTACTTGTTTGAGATACATCGTCAGAGGCCATAGTACAATGTTTCCCCCTTTGTCCGCTTCTCTTATTATTACATCGTTCCAGGTCTGGATTTCTTTGAGTGCCAATGTTTCTGTTTTAGTGAGATTCTGAGTTAAATATTGAGTTTTTAATTGCGAAATTTCATCGCAGACCACTTGATTAAATATTTCCAGGTGGATGGATAGATTATACTTAGGAACAAAAGTTGACTTCGCTTTTAATTTCTGTCTCCAAGATTTTACTTGCTGGTCATTATCCTGGAGTAAACTTTCTAAGTCTTGTAGACTCCTCCTGTCCTCTTCTGATAGGGTGGGGTCACATTTCTTGGCAAAAAAAATTTTAAATTTAATTTTCGTACATACAACTGTATGTCTTTGATCACTTCAAATTTATTGAGTTGTCCCGTAGGGCAGAAGGATAGACCTTTTGACAGTACTGAAATGTGATCTGAAGATAAGTTGTGTTGAGATAAATTTATAATTTTCAATGATTTAGTCTCATCTGGGAGAATGGACTGGGGGCTCTTTGATGTTGTCTGCCCCCCCGATGAGACGATCTGTAATGACCCCTGGTTCTGGTGTGTTTTTTGTTTGTATTTTTTACCTCTTCTGGAGGTTCTGCCTCTTCTGACGTGCCCTCGTCTAAAAAATTCTTCCTTTTATTCCTGGTGGGTAAGGTAAAGGTAGTGGTAGACGTACTTGGAGTAATGTCTGAAGATTCATTGTTACTATTGTCTTCACCGTCAGTGTCTGAGATGTCACTCTGGATTATGTTTGATTGATTACTTCTGGGGTTACTTTTGTAAAAGTTTCTCCTCCTCCACTTGTAGATCTTTTTCTCTTTGTAATCTTTAATATCTCTAAACAATTTACCTTGTTTCATATCACGTAGTTCTTTTATATATTGGTCAAGTTCTTTCTGGTAATTCTTATACATTTTTTCAAAATTAGAGTGTGTCTCAAATTGTTTAAGTTGTACGTACTGTTCCTGAATAGATGTTTCGATTTTGTCATATTTTTCCTTGTCATTTCTAATCAGGATGTTCATGAGTTTAAATGAGCATTCTGATAGGGCTGTTTCCCATTCTTCGGTTAATATTTGATTTTCAAACTCAAATGCAGGGAACAGTTGAATTCTTAACCCTCTAGGGATTCATTTTTGTTGTAAGTATTTGTCAAAAAACTGTTGGTCCCACCATACCTTCTCTTGCTTGAACATGTTTTTATGTACTTCCTTTAGTAAAGTTTCTAACGATAAGGCAGGAGTGAAGTCTTCTGAGGTATTATTTTTGAACATATTGTCCAAATCTATAGTTCTTTTGGAATGTCTATCCGATCTGTCTTTACCAAAAAAGTCAGCCATAGTGTTATATCAATTCCTATGGTTTAATTAGCTTGTGATTAAGTATACTTCTTAATATGGGTTTCAAATGTATTACCCTATTAGTGAAGTAACTATCAATTAAAGGTAACAATGTGTGCTCTGTCGTTGAGAAGGCTGTTGAAACAACAGTATATTATAAGTAGGTAGATGTCTTGTGTGTACTATGAAGGAACTGTAGAATCCGTATAATACCTGCTTTGTATGTTTGTAGAATATATATATATATATATATATATATATATAAATAAATTATTCTAGTGATGTAAAATAATATTCCTAAGTACACAACACTTGCTTATTATTGGTTGCCAGATATACCCCTTGAAGATAATATAGTGTATGGCAATAGTGTACTAAACCTCAGATGGTAGTCAGATAGTGCTTGGTGCAACTTTATATAGTAGATTTGACTTATGCCAATTTATTGGAATTCGGCTGGTCGGTGGCTTGTAAGGTAATGCTGTAAAAGCCACAATATTTCTGGATACAACTTAATTTACAACTCCGCTGTAGTACATGGAATCAGAGTAAGTTAAATTAGTTTAGCGTGTTGCTAGTTGGATTACTCCCAGCTTCCACCTGAATTCCCAATAAATATTACGGTAAGTGGAGAGACCCCAAAGCTGTGGGTTTACACGACCAAGCCGTGAATTGGAGTGGTCCGTACCTAATATTGAATTATATACATATATTTCTATCTTGCCGGTAGTTGGGCTAATAGTAAGCAGGCTTCCGGGGGAGAAACCACTAGGTTGCACTTTAAGTACGGTGAATATATCACGAATGAAAACAGAGTATTTAACTAAATGGTCGCAACTAATATTCAAAATTTGGATGGTAACGTTATTATGCTAGAGTACCCAAGGCATCATACAACCAAACACGCTCTCAGTTTAAATTAAATTCTAATAACTCATTCACTCTTGTATTCACACTGCTGCTAAGTTAAAAGAGGGGAGAAACAATCTCCGGCGGCCCTGACATGTTTCGCCTGAACGGCTTTGTCAAAGATGGGGCGCCCGCCATTATCTTGGCCTTTTATTGGCTGACTACAGAAGGCCTGTCTCTTTGCGTTTCTGTGATTGGTACATATCTATCTTATTTGATTGGTTAAACTGAAGGTGTGCGATTGCGTCACCTTCCCTATACTTCATCATAGGGAGCGGATTCGGATGACCAACTCATGTATGTAATCGGAGTGAATGTAAACATTGCACATTGATCAGGTATAATAGTTATTCGAGGGGGCATTAATATCCCAGTAGTTAGGTGGAACAAGGATGTCTCCCCTCTCTGTCAGAACGGGAAATAGAGATCAATTAATAAAACCTAAATACAGGGCTTGGGTTTTTCGACTCAGAACAGATAAATAGCAGTTTGTTAATTATGCTATAAGAGGAAATTCTATTATTACCTTATAGCAAGAAATGTTAAAATATGATAATACAATATCCCATATATTTGGGTTTATGATGTGAGACAAAAGATTGAAACAATATGTGAAAAAACTTGACTAAGAGGTGCTAGAAAAGTGCAAAATCAATTCTAAGTGAAATAGTGATGGATCTTTTGAGTGCTGATGTTCTTGTGAGTGAAGCTGTAAATCATAAGTGCTTCTTATTGATCTCAGAGTGTATTAAATGTTTGTGAAAATTCTAGTGCTGAACCTGATTACACTATATATAAGGACAAGATTAATAAACAAATAGAGTGTAGAGTCATATTGCGTTGAACTTAAAGGACAAAAATGATATAAAACTGATCTTAGAAAGAAACAGCCAGTGTATAAATGTGAATGGTGCAACACTATTGAATATAAGTGTTTAAATAAATTCCTTTTCACAAGTGAATTAGGTCGTGTCAAGACCATTGCTAAATCTATTAGCGTGAAACTAAATGGTAATTGGGAAATGTGTGTTCCTGCAACTTTTATTTGTAGGGATAAACTGTTCTGTTCTAGTTATATCTTTTTTTATACAATTTAAAGTTGGTGTCATGGAAAATCTTTTCCAACAGGAGATTAAATTGTCAACATATTTGGTTTGTTTTTCTAAATTTTTGTTTATATAAGCTCCTGTGATTCTCTTACCTACATCCACTTCTATTTTGTATAGATAACTGAGTCTTAATATTCCCCAATTGGTACTTATATTGTGATGTTAGTTCGGAAGGTTTAATTGCATGTGTACTACTATTACTGTCAATTTTTTATCCACTTTCTGGACCCAGATATTTTTTATAAAAAACAGTAATAGTTGTTTTGTTCATTCAATCCTTTTGGGTGTACACTATCTAGTAAATATATCCATCTGCACTCTGCTCTCAGGAGGGCTTGTTCAAGATTTCCTCCTCTAATGCCTAAGGATATTTTTTCAATTCCTTGGCATTTGAGATCTGTAGGGTTGGAACGATGATGAGTCAGGTAGTGATAGGCCACTGATGTTATGGTTTTTCCATCCTCCAAGTCCTTTGCGGCATTTTTTACATTTCTGACATGTTCCTGAAGTCTGACCCTCAATTGTCAGCTGGTCATCCCGACATAGATCTTCTGACAGCTGCAGAATAATGCATATATTATATTCTCCGAAGTACAACTGATGTACTTTTTTATTTTGTGTGTCTGTCCGAATCTGTCTTGTATCATGTCCTTTTTACGTATATGTTTACATGAGGAGCAGGAGCCGCAGGGAAAGCATCCTGTCGGAATTGAAGTTTTAGTTTTCCCTACTTGATAATGACTGCGAGACACCATGTTTTTAATATTCTGTGATCTCCTGTACCCTATTTGGACTCTATCGCCCACAATTGGCTTCAAGTCCTGGTCTAGGGCAAGGATGTGCCAGTGTTTGTTCAGTATTTTGTTTATAGCATGAACCTGTGGGTTATATGTTAGGATTAACCTGGTCTGTTCATCTTTCTTTTCATTTTTTTGTGTAATAAGTCTGTACGGTAGGTTTGGATTGCCCTAGCTTTGGCTCTTTTAATGCATCTTCTGCTGTAGCCCCTATCCTGTAGTCTTTGTTCTAGCTGTTTGGCTTGTTCGTTAAATAGTTCTTGATCACTGCAGTTTCTCTTTATTCTTAGAAATTCTCCCACAGGTAGGGATTTAGTGGTTCCGGGAGCATGTGCACTGCTATTGTGTAATATGCTATTCGTCGCAGTTTCTTTTCTGAATAGATATGTTTGTATTTTACCATCCGGATCTTTAAAGATTTTTAGATCTAAAAAATTCATTTCTGACTGGCTCATGGTGTAGGTCAATTTAATGTTTAGATCATTCTGGTTTAGGTCCTGGAGGAAAATTTCTAGTTCTTCCTTGCTCCCTTCCCACATGAACAGGATGTCGTCTATGTACCGGATCCAGAATGGTATTTGATCCGTCGCAGCCGAGTTGAGATCATTGAATACCACCTGTTTCTCCTAGAATCCTAGGAATAGGTTTGCATAAGTTGGGGCACAGGCCGTGCCCATTGCCATGCCTTGAACTTGCAGGTAAAACTGGTTGGCAAAAGTAAAAAAATTATACTTAAGGACAAATTCCAGTAATCGGAGGATGAACAGATCATGATCCTCCCTTTCTGAGGAGCCTTGTTGGAGAAAAAATTGTACAGCCCTCAATCCTTTATCGTGTGCTATGGAAGTATATAAGGATTCTACATCCGCCATTATCAACCATGTTTCTTTTCTGGTATTGATATTTTCCAATCTTTGTAACACTTCCATAGTGTCCTTAACGAAGGATGGAAGGGCCTCCACAAATTCCCTTAATCTGTGGTCCACATATTGACTGGCACATTCTGATAGACATTCATTGCCAGAAACTATTGGCCTTCCTGGGGGGTTCAAGATGTTTTTGTGAACCTTTGGAATAAGGTAAAGAGTGGCCACTTTGGGTTGTTTCACTGTGAGGAACTTGGTCTCTTCTGTATTAATAATCCCCTTGCTATTTCCATCTTTAATTAGATTGTTATAGATCTTGCCAAAGGATTCACTGGGATTATTAAACAATTTTTGATAACATTGGCGATTTTTCAATTGTTTTTCTACTTGTTTGAGATACATCGTCAGAGGCCATAGTACAATGTTTCCCCCTTTGTCCGCTTCTCTTATTATTACATCGTTCCAGGTCTGGATTTCTTTGAGTGCCAATGTTTCTGTTTTTGTGAGATTCTGAGTTAAATATTGAGTTTTTAATTGCGAAATTTCATCGCAGACCACTTGATTAAATATTTCCAGGTGGATGGATAGATTATACTTAGGAACAAAAGTTGACTTCGCTTTTAATTTCTGTCTCCAAGATTTTACTTGCTGGTCATTATCCTGGAGTAAACTTTCTAAGTCTTGTAGACTCCTCCTGTCCTCTTCTGATAGGGTGGGGTCACATTTCTTGGCAAAAAAAAATTTAAATTTAATTTTCGTACATACAACTGTATGTCTTTGATCACTTCAAATTTATTGAGTTGTCCCGTAGGGCAGAAGGATAGACCTTTTGACAGTACTGAAATGTGATCTGAAGATAAGTTGTGTTGAGATAAATTTATAATTTTCAATGATTTAGTCTCATCTGGGAGAATGGACTGGGGGCTCTTTGATGTTGTCTGCCCCCCCGATGAGACGATCTGTAATGACCCCTGGTTCTGGTGTGTTTTTTGTTTGTATTTTTTACCTCTTCTGGAGGTTCTGCCTCTTCTGACGTGCCCTCGTCTAAAAAATTCTTCCTTTTATTCCTGGTGGGTAAGGTAAAGGTAGTGGTAGACGTACTTGGAGTAATGTCTGAAGATTCATTGTTACTATTGTCTTCACCGTCAGTGTCTGAGATGTCACTCTGGATTATGTTTGATTGATTACTTCTGGGGTTACTTTTGTAAAAGTTTCTCCTCCTCCACTTGTAGATCTTTTTCTCTTTGTAATCTTTAATATCTCTAAACAATTTACCTTGTTTCATATCACGTAGTTCTTTTATATATTGGTCAAGTTCTTTCTGGTAATTCTTATACATTTTTTCAAAATTAGAGTGTGTCTCAAATTGTTTAAGTTGTACGTACTGTTCCTGAATAGATGTTTCGATTTTGTCATATTTTTCCTTGTCATTTCTAATCAGGATGTTCATGAGTTTAAATGAGCATTCTGATAGGGCTGTTTCCCATTCTTCGGTTAATATTTGATTTTCAAACTCAAATGCAGGGAACAGTTGAATTCTTAACCCTCTAGGGATTCATTTTTGTTGTAAGTATTTGTCAAAAAACTGTTGGTCCCACCATACCTTCTCTTGCTTGAACATGTTTTTATGTACTTCCTTTAGTAAAGTTTCTAACGATAAGGCAGGAGTGAAGTCTTCTGAGGTATTATTTTTGAACATATTGTCCAAATCTATAGTTCTTTTGGAATGTCTATCCGATCTGTCTTTACCAAAAAAGTCAGCCATAGTGTTATATCAATTCCTATGGTTTAATTAGCTTGTGATTAAGTATACTTCTTAATATGGGTTTCAAATGTATTACCCTATTAGTGAAGTAACTATCAATTAAAGGTAACAATGTGTGCTCTGTCGTTGAGAAGGCTGTTGAAACAACAGTATAGAGATCTATATATATAGGCAAAAGAAAAACGACGGCACTACTAGTGCTGTGTCCCTAACTTGATTCCTATCTCTCCTAATATCAGAGAGAAAAAAAGGGTTGAGTATATACTGTGGGACTTAGGTGCTGTACATTAGAAGAAACATACTAGGAAATACCAATTGCCTTGGCAATTGAGAGAATGTACATAATTTGCACTCAACAGCATTAAGGGGTTAATCGTTTTTTTTTGCTAGCTGTGCAATCTTACCAATGCTTTAGGTACATACTGTGAAAATTTCAAAAAGTTTGCTGCATTTTTCACTGTTTAGGAAAATTGTGTGCCTTTTTTTATCTCTTAAAGGCACAGTAACGTTTTTTTGCAAAGTGTGTTTTTACTTGATTAAAGTGATTTCTAAGCCTGTTTGTCTTACTACTTGTCTTACTACTAGGAAATACCAATTGCCTTGGCAATTGAGAGAATGTACATAATTAGCACTCAACAGCACTTAGGAAAAATAGTCAAAGGTTACCATAGGATAGATAATCCAGAGAAATGGCGGATTTAAAACTTAACATTTATTAGAAATATTAAAAACGGGGGTGTGTGAATTAAAATCACAGTCAGTGTGAATGGGTGAAAGGCGGCCAATGGCCATGCAACCTCCAGGTCAGGAGGTGTTCAAATTAAAAATAACTAGAGTGCGTTATTGGGGTGCATCATTAATCAGATAGTAGTATAAAAGTCAGTGATTACAATTTGGGTCCTTGTCTGACTTAGTTATTATAATTCTGTGGTGCCCCCCAAGGGTAGGTTTGGAGGTAGATGTGAGGTATATTCTGTTAATATAGTGCCCCAACTGTTATGTTAGCTGATAATGCCTGTTTTTAAATTAAGTGTAGAGCAATAGCCCCCTAGTGGATACCTATACTAAATCATAAGGTACCACTAGAATACACAAGTGAATTGCCAGGAGCTGTCAGAATAGAGGTCTAATATGATTTATAAGGACCCTATTTCATAGAGATTCCACATCTGTTATTTTTCAGTATACACAGTATTCCGGCAAGTTGTTGATCAGCTAGTTATTAGTTGCTAAATTAACCTCAGGTGTCCCCCAAGGGTATGTTTGGAGGTGAATGTGAGGTGTACTCTGTTAATATAGTGCTCCAATTCCTGTTTATGAATTAAGTGTAGAGCTATAGCCCCCCAGTGGATACCTCTAATAAATCATAAGGTTCCACTGGAATATATACGTGATATGCCAAGAGCTGTCTGAATTGAGGTCTAATATAATTTATACGGACCCTATTCCATAAAGATTCCACATATGTTATTTTTCAGTGTAACCAATATTCCAGCAAATTATTAATCAGATAGTTATTAATTGCTAGATTAACTTACGCTAATAATGTAGCTGAATTAAACACAATTGTAATCTAACATTATTATAAGTAGGTAGATGTCTGTTAAACATGTCTGACACTAAGGAAAATCCTTGTTCAATGTGTTTAGAAGACATGTGGAACCCCCTCTCAGAATGTGTCCCTCTTGTACTGATATGTCTATACACTATAAAGAACATATTGTTGCACTTAAAAATGTGGCACAAGATGATTCTCAGAAAGAAGGTAATGAGGTTAGCCCGTTAACCTCTCCCCAAGTGTCACAACCAGTTATACCCGCTCAAGTGACGCCTAGCACCTCTAGTGCGTCTAATTCTTTTACCTTGCAAGATTTGGTGGCAGTTATGGATAATACCCTCTCAGTGTTTTTATCTAAACTGCCCGTGTTACCTGCAAAGCGTGATAGCTCTGTTTTAAGAACAGATTCTGAGCATTCTGACGCTTTGGTAGCCGTATCCGATATACTCACAACGCTCTGAAATGGGGGCGAGGGATGTGCCGTCTGAGGGAGAAATTTCCGATTCGGGAAAGGTTGCTCCTCAGACAGATTCAGATACGTTGGTTTTTAAATTTAAACTAGAACACCTCCGCTTATTGCTCAGGGAGGTATTAGTTACTCTGGATGACTGCGACCCTTTGGTGGTTCCAGAGAAATTTTGTAAAATGGACAAGTACCTAGAAGTTCCTGTTTACACTGATGTGTTCCCGGTCCCTAAGAGGATTGCGGATATAGTAACTAGGGAGTGGGATAGACCAGGTATTCCATTTGTTCCCCCTCCTGTTTTTAAGAAAATGTTCCCCATATCTGACACCACGCAGGACTCGTGGCAGACGGTCCCTAAGGTGGAGGGGGCTGTTTCTTCACTTGCTAAATGCACAACTATACCAATTGAGGACAGTTGTGCTTTTAAAGACCCTATGGATAAAAATTAGAGGGTTTACTTAAGAAAATTTTTGTTCAACAAGGTTTTCTTCTCCAACCTATAGCGTGCATTGTTCCTGTAACTACTGCAGCTGCTTTCTGGTTCGAGGCGCTGGAAGATGCGCTCCAGACGGAGACCTCATATGAGGACGTTATGGACATAATTAAGGCTCTTAAGCTGGCTAATTCTTTTATCACAGATGCCGCTTTCCAACTAGCTAAGTTAGTTGCAAAGAATTCAGGTTTCGCCATTCTGGCGCGCAGGGTGCTTTGGCTAAAGTCCTGGTCGGCCGATGTGTCGTCAAAATCCAAACTACTGAACATCCCTTTCAAAGGAAAGACCCTTTTCGGGCCTGAATTGAAAGAGATTATCTCAGAAATCACTGGGGGAAAAGGCCATGCTCTCCCTCAGGACAAGTCCTTAAAGACAAAGAATAAACAAAATAATTTTTGTTCCTTTCGAAATTTCAGGAGCAGTCTCGCTTCATCCTCCCCTGCTGCAAAGCAAGAGGGTAACACTTCACAACCCAGGGCAGCCTGGAAACCTTACCAGGGCTGGAACAAGGGTAAACAGGCCAAGAAGCCTGCAGCTGCCTCCAAGACAGCATGATGGGGTAGCCCCAGATCCGGGACCGGATCTAGTAGGGGGCAGACTCTCTCTCTTCGCTCAGGCCTGGGCAAGAGATGTACACGATCCCTGGGCCTTAGAGATTGTATCCCAGGGGTATCTTTTAGATTTCAAGGACTCCCCTCCAAGGGGAAGGTTCCATATTTCTCGTCTGTCTACAGTCATGACAAAGAAAGAGGCGTTCTTACGCTGTGTAGAAGACCTACATACAATGGGAGTGATCCACCCAGTTCCATTTGCGGAACAAGGGCTGGGGTTTTACTCAAACCTGTTTGTGGTTCCCAAAAAAGGAGGAACTTTCAGACCAATCCTGGATCTCAAAATTCTAAACAAATTCCTCAGAGTCCCATCATTCAAGATGGAGACCATTCGGACAATCCTACCAATGATCCAGGAGGGTCAATATATGACTACCGTGGATCTAAAGGATGCGTATCTGCACATTCCTATCCACAAAGATCATCACCAGTTTCTCAGGTTCGCCTTTCTGGACAAGCATTATCAGTTTGTGGCTCTTCCTTTCGGGTTATCTACTGCTCCCAGAATTTTCACAAAGGTGCTAGGGTCCCTCCTGGCGGTTCTAAGACCGCGGGGCATAGCAGTGGCGCCTTACCTAGACGACATCTTAATTCAGGCGTCGACTTTCCAAAGAGCCAAGTCTCACACGGAGATTGTATTGGCCTTTCTGAGGTCTCACGGGTGGAAGGTGAACATCAAAAAGAGTTCTCTCTCCCCCCTCACAAGAGTTCCATTCCTAGGAACCCTAATAGACTCGGTAGAAATTAAAAATTTTCTGTCGGAGGTCAGAAAGTTAAAACTCTTAACTACTTGCCGAGCTCTTCATTCCATTCCTCAAATACAGTTATACCAGGGGACCAGAGATTCTCTTCTCTGGTGGTTGTCTCAGGGAATGTGTTTCCGCAGACCAGAGTGGATCATCGTAACGACCGACGCCAGTCTGTTGGGCTGGGGTGCAGTCTGGGACTCCCTGAAAGCTCAGGGCTTATGGTCTCGGGAAGAAGCTCTTCTCCCGATAAACATTCTGGAATTGAGGGCGATATTCAACGCTCTTCAGGCATGGCCTCAGCTAACTGCGGCCAAATTCATCAGATCTCAGTCGGACAACATCACGACTATAGCTTACATCAACCATCAAGGGGGAACAAGGAGTCCCCTAGCAATGATGGAAGTAACCAAAATAATCAGGTGGGCAGAGGATCACTCTTGCCACCTCTCAGCAATTCACATCCCAGGAGTAGACAACTGGGAGGCGGATTTTCTAAGTCGTCAGACTTTTCATCCGGGGGAGTGGGAACTCCACCCGGAGGTATTTGCCCAGCTGACTCAGCTATGGGGCACTCCAGAATTGGATCTGATGGCGTCCCGTCAGAATGCCAAACTTCCTCTTTATGGGTTCAGGTCCCTGGATCCCCAGGCGGTGTTGATAGATGCTCTAGCAGCGCCTTGGTCCTTCAATCTGGCCTATGTGTTTCCACCGTTTCCTCTCCTTCCTCGTCTGGTTGCCAGAATCAAGCAGGAGAGGGCGTCTGTGATTCTAATTGCGCCTGCATGGCCACACAGGACCTGGTATGCAGACCTAGTGGACATGTCATCCGTTCCACCATGGACTCTGCCAATGAGGCAGGACCTTCTACTTCAGGGTCCTTTCAAACATCCAAATCTAATTTCTCTGCGTCTGACTGCTTGGAGATTGAACGCCTAATTCTATCTAAGCGTGGTTTCTCTGAGTCGGTTATCAATACCCTGATTCAGGCTAGAAAGCCTGTCACCAGGAAAATCTACCATAAAATTTGGCGAAAATATCTTTGTTGGTGCGAATCCAAGGGTTACTCATGGAGTAAGATTAGGATTCCCAGGATATTGTCTTTTCTCCAAGATGGATTGGAGAAAGGATTGTCAGCTAGTTCCTTAAAAGGACAGATATCTGCTTTGTCTATTCTTTTACACAAACGTCTGGCGGAGGTACCAGACGTTCAAGCGTTTACTCAGGCTTTAGTCAGAATCAAGCCTGTTTATAGACCTGTGGCTCCGCCATGGAGTCTGAATTTAGTTCTTTCAGTTCTGCAAGGGGTTCCGTTTGAACCTTTACATTCCATAGATATTAAGCTTTTATCTTGGAAAGTTTTGGTTTTTGATAGCTATCTCTTCTACTCGAAGAGTTTCAGAGTTATCTGCTTTACAGTGTGTCTCATCTTACTTGGTGTTCCATGCAGATAAGGTAGTTTTGCATACCAAACCCGGTTTTCTTCCTAAGGTTGTGTCTAATAAGAATATTAACCAGGAAATTGTTGTTCCTTCTCTGTGTCCTAATCCTTCTTCGAAGAAGGAATGTCTGTTACACAATCTTGATGTGGTTAGTGCTTTAAAGTTCTATTTACAAGCAACTAAGGATTTCAGACAAACAACTTCATTGTTTGTTATCTATTCTGGTAAGAGGAGAGGTCAGAAGGCGACTGCTACCTCTCTTTCCTTTTGGCTGAAAAGCATCATCCGTCTGGCCTATGAGACTGCTGGCCAGCAGCCTCCTGAAACAATTACTGCTCATTCTACCAGAGCAGTGGCTTCCACATGGGCTTCTGTTGATCAGATTTGTAAGGCAGCGACTTGGTCTTCGCTGCATACTTTTGCCAAATTTTACAAATTCGATACTTTTGCTTCTTCGGAGGCTATTTTTGGGAGAAAGGTTTTACAAGCAGTGGTGCCTTCCGTTTAAGGTACCTGACTTGTTCCCTCCCTTCAGCCGTGTCCTAAAGCTTTGGTATTGGTATCCCACAAGTAAAGGATGAACCTGTGGACTGGATACACCTTACAAGAGAAAACAGAATTTATGCTTACCTGATAAATTACTTTCTCTTGTGGTGTATCCAGTCCACGGCCCGCCCTGGCTATTAGTCAGGTATATTTTTAGTTTAAACTACAGTCACCACTGCACCCTATGGTTTCTCCTTTTTCTTCCTAACCTTCGGTCGAATGACTGGGGGGTAGAGCTAGAGGGGGATCTATATGGACAGCTCTGCTGTGTGCTCTCTTTGCCACTTCCTGTTAGGAAGGAGAATATCCCACAAGTAAAGGATGAACCCGTGGACTGGATACACCACAAGAGAAAGTTATTTATCAGGTAAGCATAAATTCTGTTTTTATTTTACAGGTAAAAGAGCTGATTACTTTGGGGCAATGCCCAGCAAAAGGCCCTTTTAAGGGCTATTTGTAGTTTATTGTAGGCTAGGGGGTTTATTATTTTGGGGGGAGCTTTTTATTTTCATAGGGCCCTTAGATTAGGTGTAATTAGTTTAAAGCTTTGATAATTTATTTTTTATTTTTTGTAACTTAGTGTTTATTTTTTTGTGTAACTTAGTGTTTGTTATTTTTTGTAACTTAGTTAGTTTTTTGTAACTTTGTATTTTTTTAGTGTAGATTTAAATTATTTGAGTAGGGTTAGGTGTTTAAATATATAATATAGTTAATTTCATTTGTAGCTTTATGTAATTTTAGTATAAAAGTTAGGTTAGATTAATTTTTATTTTAATATAGTTTAATGTAATTTTAGTTTAAAAGTTAGGTTGGATTAATCATTAATTTAATATAGTTTAATGTAATTTTAGTATAATAGTTAGGGTAGATTAATTAATAGTTTAATATAGTTTAATTTAAATCTATAGGTAAGTTTAAATTTATTATAAGATAGGGATGAGTTAATATTTAATGTAAGGTTAGCGGGTTGTTAGGTTTAGGGGTTAATAGTTTAATTTAGTTTATGGCGATGTGGGGGGCTGGTGGTTGAGGGGTTAATAGGTTTAGTAAGTGCTAGTGATGTGGGAGGCCAATGGTTTAGGGGTTAATAACTTGATTTAGTTGCGGTGGGCTCCAGGAGCGGCGCAATAGGGGTTAATAACTTTTATTTAGGTGGCGGCGGTGTTGGGGCGGCAGATTAGGGGTTAATAAGTATAATATAGGTGGTCTCACGGGTGGAAGGTGAACATCAAAAAGAGTTCTCTCTCCCCCCTCACAAGAGTTCCATTCCTAGGAACCCTAATAGACTCGGTAGAAATGAAAAATTTTCTGTCGGAGGTCAGAAAGTTAAAACTCTTAACTACTTGCCGAGCTCTTCATTCCATTCCTCAAATACAGTTATACCAGGGGACCAGAGATTCTCTTCTCTGGTGGTTGTCTCAGGGAATGTGTTTCCGCAGACCAGAGTGGATCATCGTAACGACCGACGCCAGTCTGTTGGGCTGGGGTGCAGTCTGGGACTCCCTGAAAGCTCAGGGCTTATGGTCTCGGGAAGAAGCTCTTCTCCCGATAAACATTCTGGAATTGAGGGCGATATTCAACGCTCTTCAGGCATGGCCTCAGCTAACTGCGGCCAAATTCATCAGATCTCAGTCGGACAACATCACGACTATAGCTTACATCAACCATCAAGGGGGAACAAGGAGTCCCCTAGCAATGATGGAAGTAACCAAAATAATCAGGTGGGCAGAGGATCACTCTTGCCACCTCTCAGCAATTCACATCCCAGGAGTAGACAACTGGGAGGCGGATTTTCTAAGTCGTCAGACTTTTCATCCGGGGGAGTGGGAACTCCACCCGGAGGTATTTGCCCAGCTGACTCAGCTATGGGGCACTCCAGAATTGGATCTGATGGCGTCCCGTCAGAATGCCAAACTTCCTCTTTATGGGTTCAGGTCCCTGGATCCCCAGGCGGTGTTGATAGATGCTCTAGCAGCGCCTTGGTCCTTCAATCTGGCCTATGTGTTTCCACCGTTTCCTCTCCTTCCTCGTCTGGTTGCCAGAATCAAGCAGGAGAGGGCGTCTGTGATTCTAATTGCGCCTGCATGGCCACGCAGGACCTGGTATGCAGACCTAGTGGACATGTCATCCGTTCCACCATGGACTCTGCCAATGAGGCAGGACCTTCTACTTCAGGGTCCTTTCAAACATCCAAATCTAATTTCTCTGCGTCTGACTGCTTGGAGATTGAACGCCTAATTCTATCTAAGCGTGGTTTCTCTGAGTCGGTTATCAATACCCTGATTCAGGCTAGAAAGCCTGTCACCAGGAAAATCTACCATAAAATTTGGCGAAAATATCTTTGTTGGTGCGAATCCAAGGGTTACTCATGGAGTAAGATTAGGATTCCCAGGATATTGTCTTTTCTCAAAGATGGATTGGAGAAAGGATTGTCAGCTAGTTCCTTAAAAGGACAGATATCTGCTTTGTCTATTCTTTTACACAAACGTCTGGCGGAGGTACCAGACGTTCAAGCGTTTACTCAGGCTTTAGTCAGAATCAAGCCTGTTTATAGACCTGTGGCTCCGCCATGGAGTCTGAATTTAGTTCTTTCAGTTCTGCAAGGGGTTCCGTTTGAACCTTTACATTCCATAGATATTAAGCTTTTATCTTGGAAAGTTTTGGTTTTTGGTAGCTATCTCTTCTGCTCGAAGAGTTTCAGAGTTATCTGCTTTACAGTGTGTCTCATCTTACTTGGTTTTCCATGCAGATAAGGTAGTTTTGCATACCAAACCCGGTTTTCTTCCTAAGGTTGTGTCTAATAAGAATATTAACCAGGAAATTGTTGTTCCTTCTCTGTGTCCTAATCCTTCTTCGAAGAAGGAACGTCTGTTACACAATCTTGATGTGGTTAGTGCTTTAAAGTTCTATTTACAAGCAACTAAGGATTTCAGACAAACAACTTCATTGTTTGTTATCTATTCTGGTAAGAGGAGAGGTCAGAAGGCGACTGCTACCTCTCTTTCCTTTTGGCTGAAAAGCATCATCCGTCTGGCCTATGAGACTGCTGGCCAGCAGCCTCCTGAAACAATTACTGCTCATTCTACCAGAGCAGTGGCTTCCACATGGGCTTCTGTTGATCAGATTTGTAAGGCAGCGACTTGGTCTTCGCTGCATACTTTTGCCAAATTTTACAAATTCGATACTTTTGCTTCTTCGGAGGCTATTTTTGGGAGAAAGGTTTTACAAGCAGTGGTGCCTTCCGTTTAAGGTACCTGACTTGTTCCCTCCCTTCAGCCGTGTCCTAAAGCTTTGGTATTGGTATCCCACAAGTAAAGGATGAACCTGTGGACTGGATACACCTTACAAGAGAAAACAGAATTTATGCTTACCTGATAAATTACTTTCTCTTGTGGTGTATCCAGTCCACGGCCCGCCCTGGCTATTAGTCAGGTATATTTTTAGTTTAAACTACAGTCACCACTGCACCCTATGGTTTCTCCTTTTTCTTCCTAACCTTCGGTCGAATGACTGGGGGGTAGAGCTAGAGGGGGATCTATATGGACAGCTCTGCTGTGTGCTCTCTTTGCCACTTCCTGTTAGGAAGGAGAATATCCCACAAGTAAAGGATGAACCCGTGGACTGGATACACCACAAGAGAAAGTTATTTATCAGGTAAGCATAAATTCTGTTTTTATTTTACAGGTAAAAGAGCTGATTACTTTGGGGCAATGCCCAGCAAAAGGCCCTTTTAAGGGCTATTTGTAGTTTATTGTAGGCTAGGGGGTTTATTATTTTGGGGGGAGCTTTTTATTTTCATAGGGCCCTTAGATTAGGTGTAATTAGTTTAAAGCTTTGATAATTTATTTTTTATTTTTTGTAACTTAGTGTTTATTTTTTTGTGTAACTTAGTGTTTGTTATTTTTTGTAACTTAGTTAGTTTTTTGTAACTTTGTATTTTTTTAGTGTAGATTTAAATTATTTGAGTAGGGTTAGGTGTTTAAATATATAATATAGTTAATTTCATTTGTAGCTTTATGTAATTTTAGTATAAAAGTTAGGTTAGATTAATTTTTATTTTAATATAGTTTAATGTAATTTTAGTTTAAAAGTTAGGTTGGATTAATCATTAATTTAATATAGTTTAATGTAATTTTAGTATAATAGTTAGGGTAGATTAATTAATAGTTTAATATAGTTTAATTTAAATCTATAGGTAAGTTTAAATTTATTATAAGATAGGGATGAGTTAATATTTAATGTAAGGTTAGCGGGTTGTTAGGTTTAGGGGTTAATAGTTTAATTTAGTTTATGGCGATGTGGGGGGCTGGTGGTTGAGGGGTTAATAGGTTTAGTAAGTGCTAGTGATGTGGGAGGCCAATGGTTTAGGGGTTAATAACTTGATTTAGTTGCGGTGGGCTCCAGGAGCGGCGCAATAGGGGTTAATAACTTTTATTTAGGTGGCGGCGGTGTTGGGGCGGCAGATTAGGGGTTAATAAGTATAATATAGGTGGCGGTGGTGTAAGGGGTGGCAGATTAGGGGTGTTTAGACTCGGGGTACATGTTAGGTGTAAACGTTGCTTTTATTCTACCATAGGAATCAATGGGATATTGGGCAGCAGTGAACATGAGCTTTCGCTGCTTTCAGTCTCCCATTGATTCCTATGGCATCCGTGGCCTCCAGGGCGGCGGATTGAAAAGCAGGTACGCTGGGCTGGAATAGTGGCCAGCATACCTGGTAGATTTTTGATAACTTGCAAAAGTAGTCAGATAGTGCCGAATTTGCATTCGGAACATCTGTAGTGACGTAAGCATCGATCTGTGTCGGACTGAGACCGGCGGATTGTATGTTACGTCACAAAATTCTACTTTTGCCGGTCTGTAGGCGTTTATAAATAAGGCGAATCAAGCTCTCCACAATTACACTGCAGAATTCCAGTGTATTTGCGGTTGATGGCTTCATAAATAGGCCCCTTAGGGGCCGATTTATCATGCTGCGGGTATGTTTGGGATGATTGACACCCCCTGCTATCAGCCGATTAGCCTTGAATGTGTAGGGGGCGGCAGGATCTCGTCTTCCTGAATTCCATGCAAATACACTTCTTAACTCACACGGACACTTTATACTACTGGACACCCCATGAAGGAACAGAAGTAATCAGCGCCATGCAGGAAAACCTCTCAGGGAACAGCACACACCTGCTCAGCAGTTGCAGTTTACCCACGTCGGACGCCTCACGGATATCCACTCTGTCTCCACTCCGCACCACCAGAAACAGCTTCCTGCTGTCTGTGCCCCCCGCGTTGCAAGTTGCGACACCAGGGGAGTCCCATTCATGGTCCGCTCACTCCAGGAGGTGAATGTCAGACTCACAATCAGTCACAGTGTCGAACTCACAGTCAGTCACAGTAAAACTCGGAAGAGTCTGGACTGACTTACACTGAAGCAGGAAGCCTGAGAGCTCAATCAGGAAATGGGAGCAGTTGCAGTTTACCCACGCCGGACGCCTCACGGATATCAACTCTGTCTCCACTCCGCACCACCAGAAACAGCTTCCTGCTGTCTGTGCCCCCCGCGTTGCAAGTTGCGACACCAGGGGAGTCCCATTCATGGTCTGCTCACTCCAGGAGGTGAATCTCGGACTCACTGTCAGTCACAGTGTCAGACTCACAGTCAGTCACAGTAAAATTTGGAAGAGTCTGGACTGACTTACACTGAAGCGGGAAGCCTGAGAGCTCAACCAGGAAATTGGAGCAGCGCTCCCAATGGCCAGACTGGGTACTGCAGCTGTCATAAAGCTTGTGTTATAAAGCAGGCCAGTCTGTGTCTGTGTTTGTGACTGACAACTGACAGGCCCACCGGGATTTTTCCCAGTATCCCGGCGGCCCAATCCAGCCCTGACCTTTGACACTGGCTATTGGCCAGGGAATTGGTGGGATCTTGCCAACTGCAGCAGCATCCCTTACTCCATTTTTCAATAGGAGCTAGTTAGTGAATGCAAGTTAAGCTGACTCAGTCACGCCGTTGGAAACATTATTAAAAATGAGCAGTACTTTAATTCATCATTTATTTTAATGATGAACATAGAATGCTGTTTTTTACCTTTAAAACAGCCTCCGATCCACTTCTTTCCTCCGCCCAACATTTTGTCAAATTGATTGACAGGCGAGTCTTATTTAATACACCAATGCATAACAATAGCGTGACTTTGACCAAAAGGCGCTGAACGCCCTGGGGGGGAAACGTAGATTGTATTAAATAGGACTCACCTGTCAATCAATTTAACAAAATGTCAGGCGGAGGAAAGAAGTGGATCAGAGGCTGTTTTAAAGGTAAAAAACAGCATTCAATGTTCATCATTAAAAAAAATATATGAATTAAAGTACCGCTAATTTTTAATAAAGTATCCAACGGCTTGACTGAGTCAGCTTAACTTGACATTCGCTTTAAAGCCTTAGCTGAGGCCTAACATTATTCTCGGCTCTGTGCAGAGCCGGGTTGAATAAGGGAATAACACAGTGCTATTTCTTTTTTTTATCATGTTTTGTGGATGTAATACTTTAAAATAGATTACCTCAATCACAGCTCCTATAGGCCCCATAATAATATTACTTTAAATATACAAAAGCTCCATTCAATTTAACATATATATATATATATATATATAGGTTTAGGCATTTAATTCAGTATTTTATTATGAAGCTTTTCCAGGGGAAGTGAATCACCTATTTATGATCACATACAAGATGCTGATGTAACAGCAAACACCAGGTGTGATGCCATTTTGGAACGGATGGTATTGCCGCTTCCTAAGACAATCATTATGCCCTTGAAACATGACATATGGCAGCAAGGCAGCTATATAAATAAATTAATAGGAACAAGGAATACAATTACTGAGCTTGGTAGGGCATTTAATCAAAGCTGATAGGGACCATGATTAACAATTTATAGGAACAAAGATATGATATTGCTATTTCCAGCAGGGAATTTTAATTTAAATTGGCAAAAAATGAAATAGGTAGTAAAGATTGAAAGGAAAATACATTTAATATTGTAATTAGATTTTCTGTACAATATCTTAATGATGTTTCATGTATCAATTTGATAACCATATTAGAAGTGATTTTTTTAAAATAAAAAAAGACATATTCATTCATTGACTCAGACTAGAGATTTCCAACTAGAAGCATATAGCTATGAGTGTTTTATTTTACACTATTACCAAGTATAATATTTTTAAACAAACTCTCACAAAACATTGTACATTGTGTTAAAAGGGGAACTTTTTTTTCAACATATAATAGTTTTGGTGTACAATAATAGGAGACATTTACATAAATCATAAGTGTAGAGGGACCTGCCCTTGAGCCACTGTAACCCGCAAACCATCGTCACATAAAGTGAACAACAGGACAGGTGGACTTGTGAGCTGACAATCTAAAGGAAGTACATGAGAAGCTGAGGGAGAAATAAACATAATTAAAGTAAGTTGTATGCATTCCTGAACAAATATGTTTTAAAGACCACTTGAAGTTTTTGAGACTAGAGGAAAATCTAACTGAGCGAGATAAGGAGTTCCATATTATAGGTCCAGTTCTAGTAAAGTCTTGCAGACAAGAGAGTGAGGGAGTAATGAGAGACAAGGGGAGAATTAGGTCTTGGGCAGAGGGGATGGGATGTGTTGGGGAGTATTTGCAGACAAGGGCAGAGATATAAGAGGGTGCAGTGTTGGTGAAGGATTTCTATGTTAGGGTCAATTTGAATCCAATAAACACACACAAAATAAATAAACTATATCTCTTTAAATGACATGGACTTCAAAATGCAAAGCAATAAACCATTACAAATATCTTTTTATTATCTTATATTATCTGTGCATGATGCAGCCAAGTAGAG
>NC_069500.1:946027912-946045412 GCF_027579735.1 Bombina bombina
TTCGCTATAGCGGATCATGTCTGTCCGCACCATGATAAATTGACCCCATGGTTATTAGACCACTGCTTCTTACACTTCTAAGGTGGCAAATGAAAATCACCCCTCAGGGTGATTTCCAGACCCTTCTCTCATGCGTTTGGTCGCGCAAGAGAAGGGGTGGGCATTACGCGCTCATCAGAGTGTGTAATGACGCAAAGGAGCCAGTGCCCGAACAGATCTTCTGCACGTATGCAGTGACGGCGTGCAGACAAACTCTCAAGTTGAGAAGCTTGTTCTCACACTGCTTAAGGCGTGGGGCCCCCAATGTCTTTTTCCCAAAAAGGGGTTCAACACATAAGAGTTCATTCCAATCTTTCCGATATTGACTCCCAATTATGAGGTTTCAGTTTTGGCTGATATGAGAAACCTGCTTTCCAAGGGATCACATTTCAAAATGGATTTGGCCACTAAAAGCTCCCAGCTGCAAACAGAGTTTCAATAGAAACAGTTCTCGCACTGTAAATGGTGAAACTGCTGAATATTGTAAAGGTTTGCTCCGTTACAATATTGTACCCTCAAAAATTTCACCAAAACTGAAAAAACGTGAACAGCTTTTGTCTTTGCACAATTTCTATTACTGTAAGTCAATTGAGACATAAGGTTCTAGATATTGCAAACACGACTGTTGCTCCTTCAAATTTAAAAAAAAAAACAATCACCAGCAAAAAACATGGAGCAGCAAACTGAGAAATCCCAGTCACGAACATCACTTTACTATTCCGTTTCAAGTCTTATTTATGAAACAAACAATCTGACAATGCTAGTGTGAATTAGAACATGTTATATTTTATTATAACCTACTGTAAAAGTGGATGTCCTCATTTTATGACTAATTTTGGTGTTTCTGATAGATATATGTATAAATATATGTATAATTTGTTAATGCACCAATTAGCAAATGCTTGCTGATTTGTTTTCTTAATTCTATGTTTTCTGTACTGCAATAATATTAACTGTTAAATGAGTCATTTACATTGTGCTTTATAAGACAAATTCTTGGCTTCTGAGTATTTTTAGCATGTCAAATAAATTAACACCAATTACTACAAAACATGTGAGATGTAGACCTTTCAAAGACCTTTCTTTCCAATGAGTGTTGTTTGGCAGATATAACTCCAAAGGTTTGGACCCCACTCTATTGTTCTTATATGAATTGACTATCTAGTGTATTCAGTAATTGCTATTTTTAAGCTAACCATATGTTATGTCTTAAATTCATTGTTGTTTGTGTGTTTATTATTGGAAGAGATAGCTAATGATATTTGGCTCATTAACCCTTTTCCTACTATATATTTGACATTTTTACATTTCCCCATTCAGGGGTTAGATGAATGAGGAGATTATCTTTTACTCTTTTCATTGAGTAGATTTAACAAATCGGGCCACCAACTTTTTTTTTTTTTTTTTACTCTAAATATTTGTTTGTTTTTTTACATTGGGCTTTTCATATTTAAAACATTATATGATATCTTATTGAAAAATAGATTACAAGTGGAGAGCTATCGATAGCGCAGGGTGCGTTATCATGTCCTTGGCCTCGTGCTAAGAGTAATGAACACCCTAGGGTAGATTACAAATGGGGCACAATTTTGTGCTTGCATTCAAGCATTAAAACTGATAGAAATACGTTTTTTGTGTTCGGGGGTTTGAGCTCGTATTGAAAGTAAAATGTTTGAACTTGAGCGCACGCATATTCGCAATAAAACACGAAGTCTGAAACTCATAATTGCATTCCTCCATGGACTCTATTGGAGCCGCTATTTAAAAAAAAAAAACAACTAACACCCAGCATGTTGTGCAAACCCTATAATTTACATTCTTATGTTCTGAACATAGCAGATTATGTTCTATTTATTGTTAAATACAGCTGTAATCAAAATTATTCAACCCCCATTGCAAATCAGGTTCATTGTCAAAATTTACAGACTTTCAGCTGTTTGCAATGAACAAATCAAACAAAAGAAATTGAAATAGCTCAACAGTGAATGCTTCAAGTGGTTTCCCCAAATTCAACTGAAAATGCATCTTTCTTTCCTAAGATATGGAGAGTCCATGAGGTCATTCAATTACTAGTTGGGATATCACTCCTGGCCAGCAGGAGGAGGCAAAGAGCACCACAGCAAAGCTGTTAAGTGTAACTCCCCTACCCATAATCCCCAGTCATTCTCTTTGCCTCTGTCAATGAAGGAGGTGAAGTTTGGTGTCTGAAAAAATGAATTCCTTTTTCGGGTACTTTTCCCTGCAAGCAAGGATTTGGGTTTAGCTGAGTCCACGTCAATCTTTTCAGTAAAGTAGTGGTGGCTTTTAAGCAGTTAGGAAGTTGTGAAGTAGTCCTTGCTTTGTTTCCTAACACATTGCTGCCCATGGTATAGAAAGCCAGAGTTGGTTACTCTGTTCTTTCTTTTCCTACAGATCTCTGTAAGGAGTATGTGTCCTTTCACGCCTTGTGAGCTGTCTTCCTAGACTGCAGGTAAGTGCTTTTGTCTTCTGGGTCTTGGAGACTTGCACTTCAGAATAATATTTCATATGTAGTAGATGGGGACATTTTTAAAATCCTTTATACAGGATTCTCTTTGGCAGTGGGCAGGCACATTATGTATGTTGAGACTAGGGGTTAATCTTCCCTTTATTGGAACGTTTTTCCTCTTTGGGCTAATTTTGTTGAAATACTTAATTAGTATGTGTGTGGGGCTTATGTTTTATACAGGGATTTATGTATAAACTTAAAATTTGGCAGTTAGTTTTCTTTGCTTGCTTAGCTAGTGCGAACAGGCTAACTGACAGACTGCTTGAGCGTTTGTGTAAATTTAGCTCCGGTGTTGTAGGCAGAGGGAAACGCGTGCCTTTTACTTGCTGCGTAGTTTCCTCTTTCTGACGGTAATGTGACTTATCTCTGCTGTCGGATATTCACGGAGCTGGGTCATTGAATTTCAGTCTCTTTAGTGTCAATCTACTATACAATAGTTTTAGAGACTTCTGGCAGCCAAATTGTGTATAAGTGTTACGGTAAGGCACCTCAGTCTGCCTGAGGTGTAGGGGTCCTGATTGGTGTATTATTTTAAAGAATTTTTGCATAACGTTAAGCAGCTGTGGTATTAAAAATTCTTAAAGTGACAGTGTATTTAAAAAATTTCTACAATTTGGGGAATTTTTTATTTAGTATTATGGACATGGAAGACTCTGTGTCTTTTGACAAATGCTTTTTAAACCTAGAGGCACACATTGTTTTGCCTATGCAATTCTGTGCTGCTTGCTTAGCTAGAACACTCCAATTTAAAGATAAATTGTTGCCCACTGAGCCCAATGTCTCTCAGAATGATGCCACAGCTTTCTCCTCAAATGTCCCAAGCCTCTATGGCGTCACATATAGTGCCCTGCAGTTCCTCTCAGCCTCCTGGAGGAGTTTATTTGCCTGCAGATTTTGCTGCACAGGAATCTTCTGTGGTATCTGTGGCATTATCTGCTTTTCCTATGCTGGGAAAACACGAGAGGAAAATTAGACATTCAGATAGTAAGGTTTCTGTTCTACCTACTGCTACGCAGGTTGCCCTCCCTCATAAGTCTGATGAGGAGTATACGTCAGTAGACTCTGATGGTGAAATCTCAGATTCGGACAGTATTATTCCTTCATCTGATACTGAAGAAGTAAACTTCAGATTAAAGCTTGAACACCTTTGTGTACTGTTAAAGGAGGTATTGGCTACTTTGAATGACTCCAATACTTCTGTCTTTGTCTATTAAACTTAACACTATGATGTTCCTTTCTCTGTGGAAGTTTTTCCTGTCCTAGACCGTGTGACAGAGATTATTTCACAGGAATGGAAGAAGCCAGGGATTCCTTTCTTCCCGTCTACCATATTTAAAAAGATGTTTCCGTAATATGAGAACTTCTACAAGTTGTCTCACAGAGCTCACTTGATCATTATGCACCCAAATAAGGTCTCTAACCCCATGTTATGACCACTTCATGAGGACTATAACATCTAATATATTAAGTCTTTGTTGGAATACCCTATTAACCATAAAACTGCTATATATCACGCTGTATACCATATCCATCTGTTGAATTTTGAGTATAAGTAAGCTAGATGCTAAAGTCTAACCTTGGGGATATGCTTTAATATACAGTCCTAACGCAGAGTAATACTCCTTAATGCTCAGTTTCATGCTAATGATCCTGAACAGAAGGCTAAATTCCTATTATATAGCCGGTTTTTGGGGAGACCTTGGTGCCTGACTCGCCATGTTAGTGATTATTTCTTCACAGTGGAGGGTACACAGACTTTGCCTGGAGAGTCCTGGGACACATACTTCACACTAACTCTACAGCTTGACGATGATGCCTATTGGTGACACTCTATGGTTTAACACAGTTGCCTCAAAATTAGCATTTATGTTTAACAGTACAGTTTGATGTTTTTGTGCTCCTTCAAATATGTGTTTGCATTTCACTTGCTATGTAAGATCTGTGACCCCATTTTGATATTGCAACATAGGTAGACATAGATTTGGTTAATGTATTCTGCTAGGTAATTGGTCTATCACCTGTTATTTTTGTGATGAATATACAGGTCCTCCCACAACCATATGGCACCCCTTCCATGTGTGCATCTTAAAATCCAGTGAGTTTGTTATATTGTCTTGTATTTAGAAGTTTAAGATATATTTAGTTGCTCTACCTACCACATTAGAACAAATTACCCAAGCAGTCTATCACGGACCCTAATACATCTATATATATATATATATATATATATATATATATATATATATATATATATATATATACGTTACATAACATATATCTAAGAGCATAGGTTATGCTTCTACCACTACAGAGAGGGATTGTACACATCTATTGCGTACCTCCAATATTACACTGTTCCAACTAGTATCTTTTCAAATAGCTCATGTTAAATACATGACAAAAAATAGTTGGTTGGGGACATAATTCCCCTTCTTTCCTCAGCCGGTGAGGGAGATGGTGGATAACATATAAAAGAGTTAAGCAGAGATAGTTAACTCAGACATTTTACACCCTTTGGCAACCTACACTACCTAATTGTGATTGGATAAAAGCTGGTTATGTAAGTTATAGATATACTTTTATAACTGTCAATTAATTGGCACAAGAGTGGCCTGCCAAGTAACTACTACCTGAAATTTCAATAAGAACCCCCCCATAACAGTTGGTACTTTAGAGTATTAAGCAGCGTTTACCCACTGATAAATTCTTTCAGATTTCATATAGATATATGTTATTTCTATTGTTCAATTTATTATATGCAACTATTACTCTTATCATTTAATTTCAAATTTATTATGTGTCATTAGACCCTCTGGGGTTATTAATACGACTAACATACTTCACCAGTGTTTCCTATATCACAGGGTCCTGTGCTGATCTGTCCATTAGTCGTCCATAGAAGCTTTTAAAATTATAAAATGGAGGTTTCAAGAGCTCATAACTTATCATTCATTTTGTTTTCCAGCTTCACCATTGTAATGTAACCCGTGAAAAACTATATCATTTATGTCAGGTGACATTTCATGTATGTTCTCTTTTCTTTTGTTATCATTGTGCATAACCTAAATAAAAGATTATTTAAAAAAAAAAAAAAAAAAGATTTTTCCTGTTGCTGACTCCATTAAAAATTCTTGGCGCATGGTGCCTAAAATAGAAGGGGCTATTTCTACTCTGGCTAAGAGAACTACAATCCCTATAGAGGTTAGCTGCTCCTATAAGGATCCCATGGACAAAAAGCTGGAAGCTTATTTGTAGAAGATGTATGTTCATCAAGGTCTTCAATGGCAAATGCAGTTTGCATTGCCACAGTAGCAAGTGTGGCATCTTATTGGTGTGAAGCCTTGTCTGAATAATTTTTAGTAGAGACTCCGTTGGAGGAGATACAAGATAGGATTAAGGCTCTCAAACTAGCCAATTTCTTTATTTCTGATGCTAACATGCAAGTTATTAGACTGGGAGACAAGATGTCTGGCTTCACTGTCCTAGCCCGCAGGGAATTGTGGCTAAAATATTGGTCAGCTGATGTTACCTCTAAGTACAAGCTTCTGGCTCTTCCTTACAAGGGTAAGACCAGACTCAAAGGACGTCAAAGTAATTGTCTTTTTTTTGTAACTTCAAAGGTCAAAAGTCTTCCTCTTCCTGTTCCAAGCAGGAGCAGTCCAAGTCTTCATGGAAGCCCAATCAGTCTTGGAATAAGGGGAAGCAATCAAGGAAATTCTCAGCTGAATCTAAGTCAGCATGAAGGGTCGGCCCCCGGTCTGGGATCGGATCAAGTGGGGGGCAGACTTTCCCTGTTTTGTCAAGCATGGAGACAAGATGTCCCAGATCTTTGGGCTGTAGACATAGTATCTCAGGGTTACAAAATAGAATTCAAAACTTTCCCTCCCAAGGGCAGATTCCACCTCTCAAGATTATCTGCAGACCAGGTAAAAAGAGAGGAATTCCTGAGATTCACCTTTCTAGAAAACCACTTTCAGTTTGTGGCTCTCTCGGCAGAGATCAGGTCTCAGGGAATTGCAGTGGCGCCATTCCTGGATGACATATTGGTTCAGACACCATCTTTTCAACAAGCAAACTCTCATACAGAGATCTTGTTGTCTTTTCTACGTTCCCATGGTTGGAAAGTGAATCTGGAAAAGAGTTCCCTTGGTTTTCTTAGGGACCATAATAGATTCCTTATCTATGAACATTTTTCTGACGGAGGTCAGAAAATCTAGAATTCTCTCCTCTTGGCTCTCTCTACAGTCTACTGTTCGGCCATCAGTGGCTCAATGTATGGAGGTAATTGGTCTGATGGTCGCTTCCATGGACATCATTCCCTTTGCTTGATTCCATTTGAGAGCTCTGCAATTATGCATGCTCAGACAATGGAATGGAGACCATTAGGATCTGTCTCAGAGGATAGATCTAAACCAGTCGACAAGAGACTCTCTCCCATGGTGGCTTTCTCAGGACCATCTGTCTCAGGGCACATGCTTCTGGAGACCTTCCTGGGTGATTGTGGCCACGGACAGCAGTCTGCTAGGCTAGTGATCAGTTTGGGCAAGTCAAAGGAGCAGGGATTATACATAAACAGCTTGGAATTGAGAGCGATTTACAATGTTCTGATGGCTTGGCCTCAATTGTCCTTAGCCTGGTTTATCAGGTTTCAGTCTTACAACATCACCTCAGTGGCTTATATCAACCACCAGGGAGGAACTCGGAGTTACTTATTCATTAAGGAGGTAGCACGGAATATTCAGTGTGTGGAAGCTCACAATTGTTGTCTATCTGCCATCCACATTCCTAGAGTGGACAACTGGGAAGCAGATTTCCTGAGCAGACAGACATTTCATCCCGGGGAGTAGGCTCTCCATCTGGAGGTGTTCTCCAGGTTAACCCTCAAATGGTAGGTGCCGGAATTAGATCTGATGGCATCTGGGCAGAATGCAAAGCTTCAAAGGTACAGTTCAAGGTCAAGAGATCCTCAGGCCGCTCTGATAGATGCTCTGGCAGTTCCTTGGGATTTCAGTCTAGCATACCTGTTTCCTCCGTTTGCACTCCTTCCACGAGTTATTGCTCGTATTAAACAGGAGAGAGCATCGGTAATTCTAATTGCTCCTGCATGGCCTCACAGGATCTGGTATGCAGACCTAGAGAAGATGTAATCTCGGCCACCTTGGAGGTTGCCTCTGAGGAAGGACTTTCTAACTCAGGGTTCATTCCTAAATCCAAATCTCGTTTATCTGAAGCTGACTGCTTGGAGATTGAACGTTTAGTTCTGTCTAAGCATGGATTTTCTGAGTCGGGCATTGAGACCATGATCCAGACTCGCAAGCCTGTTACTCAAAAAATTTACCATAAGGTATGGCGTAAATACCTTTATTGGTGTGAATCTAAGGGCTACTCTTGGAGTAGGGTCAGGATTCCAAGAATTTTGTCTTTTCTCCAGGAAGGTCTGGAGAAAGGGTTGTCAGTCAGTTCTCTGAAAGGTAAGATTTCTGCATTATCTATTTTGTTACACAAGCATCTGGCGGATGTTCCAGATGTTCAATCTTTTTGTCAGGACCTGCTCAGAATCAGGCCTGTGTTTAAACCTGTTGCTCCTCCTTGGAGCCTTAATCTTGTTCTTAAAGTTTTGCTGCAGGCTCTGTTTGAGCCAATGCATTTAATAGATATTAAGTTGCTATCTCGGAAGGTTTTGTTTCTTATTGCTATCTCTTCTGCTCTGAGAGTTTCGGAACTCTCGGCTTTGCCGTGTGATTTGCCTTACCTTATCTTTCATGGTAGGTCGGTTCTTCGTACTAAATTGAGGTTTCTTCCTAAAGTGGTTTTGTATAGAAATATTAATCAGGAAATTGTTGTTCCTTCTCTCTGCCCCAATCCTTCTTCTCATAAAGAACATCTGTTACACAACTTGGATGTTGTGTGTTCTCTAAGATTCTACCTACAGGCGTCTAAGGATTTTTGCCAGTCTTCTGCCCTGTTTGTTTGTTTGTTGTACCAGGAAGGAGGCACTGGTTCCCTGTAGATCCTCGTCTGTTTACTTGAGTATACTCCACAGTCCTTTAAACATTCGTCTGGAGATGTTACTCCTAGTTTCAATTAGAAAGGTTGTGCTGAGATGTTGTATCAAAACACCAAATAATAAAGTGTAGATACTCACAGCATATATTCTGGATGAATGGCTCCTTGTATGTGCAAAGAAAAAACTTTATCCGCTTTCTTGAATAAAAGCAGTTTTATTGTGCCCATTGCGTTTCAACGGACCCAGCCATCTTTCTCAAGAGCATTTACAATTTAAAATAGTGCTTTACAAGCCAAGCATACCTTTTCCGCAACACAAGTCGTCTTTAAATATACAATCAAGGATGCTATCCGTTACCTCATTGGTGGAGGCCGGATTTACACTCGTTAAAATTTCTTAATAAATAAAAACCTGAAAAATAAAACTTTAACATAGAACATAAGTTATAAGTTATCACCTTTTAAATACATATGTTAACCTATACTCTCATCAAAAATATTTGCAATTATAAAGCGTGCTCCTTTGCAGCGAGCCGGTGTAGTTCCCTTTCGAGCTGTTTCCTCTGCAGCAGTCTCCTGTCAGGTCCACTTAGAAGTCTCAAGGTCACATGATATTGATTGTCCAATCTGGAGCATTCCATTAAAAATAATATGTTTTTGCTATTATCATCGGCTGCTAGTGCCGTTACAAACTAGGTAACAGAATGAAAAAGATCTATGTTAGATTCAAATTTATAACATTGTAAATCGTCACCCTTGAAAATAACATTAATAAGTAAAAGGCTAGTCATAAAATAGCTAACTTAAGAGGATAAGTAGATATTATCGTCACCCTTGAAAATAACATTAATAAATAAGACTGGTCATAAAATAGCTAACTTAAGAGAATGAGTAGATAAAATGAGGTTATGATAACAAATAGCGAAATAACGAATGGGATTTTAAAATGACGAAAAAGCCACTAAAATTTTAAAGTATTGTTACAGATCACAATTCAAGGGGCTTCAAATGGAAATGTGGCAGATATAACAAATGAATTGCACATTATGAGTAGATTATACCACTAGAAGACAGATCGATAAGAATTCTCATGATATTATATATTAAATATAGAGACTTCTAAATTTTACACAAAAGCAGCAATCCTTGTGTCTATATTTAAACCCCAATGTGCATATGTTTTTAACATGTGTATCCATTTTAACTCTCTTTGGTCCATTTGTCGAGCCAGATTACCACCTCCCCAATGTAGTTTAACCCTTTCTATTCCCATCCACATAAAGGATTCTTTTTTGAAAAATTGACAATTATTACAATTCAGTGGTACTCCATGGTCATCATGGTTTTTATCGATTTTGTTTGCATGTTCCATGATTTAAGTATTTAAAAATCTGGGCGTTTGTCCCAAATATTGACATTTACAACCACATTGTAATAAGTATATAACATTTTTACTTTTGCATGTTATAAAATCTTTTATTTCAAAATTCTTCCCGTTGACAGTGGAGCTGAATGTTTTATGGCTTCTTCTGGTGTAATTATAACCCTTACATTTCCCACATGTAAAGAAGCCTGTTGTTTTTCAGGGGCTACCCCTTTAATCATTGAGGGTGCTAGTTTTTGTTTAAAGTTTTGTCCCTTCTATAAATGACTAGTGGTGTCTTGGGGATAATAGGTCCTATATACTCATTCTCTTTTAGAATATGCCAGTGTTTTTCTATAATTTTTTTAATTGTTTGATGTTCCACATTAAAGGTAGTTACAAATTTCGGAAAGTTGTCTACTGCTATGTTTATTTCACTTCGCTCCTCCTCTAGAGTTAAACTATTGTACCCTTTTTGTACATGTCTCTATTTAAGAATTTTTGATTGTTTATCATATTCTTCTATCTTATTACAATTTCTTTTTTTTTGTTTTTTTTGTTTTTTCTCCTGAAGAGGACACAAGGAAAAAAGGCAAATTCCCAATGAAGCCTTCAACAAACAAAACAATGTACTTTACCAGATAGCTCTTGTAATCCTCCAACCAGTCTTGTACCTTGTTATCTATATCTCTAGTTGCAGGCTTGTTAAAAATAGAGATAATGACTTGTGTTTGTTTCTCCTGAAAATAGCGTCTATTTCTAGAGCAGTGTTTTCGCCACATTTTATTGAATATCCTTTCCAAATTTCTTTTGGATTTATTCTGTGTGGCCGGTGGATGGTCACTCTCTACACCGGGTTACGGTCTGTTGGGCGACTCAGGGGTCCCAGCCTGCCTTTATTGCACCTGGAGGTGTGCTACTATGTTTAAGTTTGACCAGTAATTACTTATATCATATATCAAAACTGTGCTGGGCTATGAATTTCATTTATGCCACTAACAGGAATCTGGTCGCTGTCTGTTGGCCGTTGTTCCAGTGCTTTAATCGTAGACACACAGTGAGCTGGACTACTGCTAACTTATCCAGCCTGCGCCGCTTGCACCTGTGGGTGCTCTACCTTTGTGAGTATATATCACACGATTGATCTATTATTGTGCAGATGTTACTAGGCCATTTGGCGCCTCTGTGTTTCCTTTTTCCTTAGATTCATTACCCGGGATTGACCTTCCTTTTGACAGAGTGGTGCCTTCAAGTGGATATTAAAATACTTTTACACATTATTTTTACGTTATTGGACATATTCTTTTTTCATTACTATTATGCTATAGAGTTTTTGCTTTAGTATGCTTTTTTGGATCTCACATAAGACTCTTTGTATTTTTAGGGATTTTTAGATTTTGTTTTTAGGAAGTGCCCCCTATGGGATTGGTATTATTGTTATATCCCATTATTCTCCAGTTGTCAACTTGCCTGCTGTAATTAAAATTCCAGAGACCCAGCCTTTCTCTTATACATATAATGCTCCCTTGCGTCAGGTGTATTCCTACTCTAACCTGTCAGGGCTTTTAATGTAGCATGCTCAGAAGCCGTTGTTACCTCTGTGGAACTCTCTTTGTGCTTTTTTATTTTTTCCCCCGCACTTATATAGACTCAGGGCTGTCGTTTTTTACTCAGGTGTTCCGCTCTGCACCTTGATCCCACCGCAGGCGTCACTGGAGCATTCCCACAGATACTCTACTCCTCGGGATTTCTTTAGTAGCCACAACCTTGCAGGACTCCTTTTGCTACCCCTCCCCCAGACCACCGTTTATATTATATATGGCCAAAACCAATTTCAGTTGTAATCTTACTACAATTTCTGCGAATTCTTAAAAATTGACTCTTTGGTACTGCCTTTAGCCAATTTGGATGGTGACAACTGTCCTGTTTTATGTATGTATTTGTATCACATTTCTTAAAAAATGTTATACTGTGTACCCTATAATCATTAATATAAAGTGTTAGATCAAGGAAATTAATTTCATATTTTTGAAATTCAGGTGTTAATAGAATAGACTGGTTGTTATTATTAAGACTATTTACAAATTAAATTAATTTTGTTTCTCCCCCTATCCATATACAGATTACGTCATCAATGTACCTGTGCCAGGACACCAGGTCTGCACCAAATTCCACACCGTGCCATACATAGGTGGTTTAAAAAAAATCCATATAAATATTGACATAACTTGGTGCAGACTTGGTGCCCATGGCAGTGCCACAAACCAGCAAATAGCAGTTGTCATTAAACCAGAAGAAGTTATGATGTAAAAAAAAAAACTATTGCTCTAATTATAAAATCCAGAAGTTTGGGTTCTAGATCTTGATCTTCAGAAAGTTTCAATTTGACTGCTTCAAGTCCCTTTTTATGATCAATAATGGAATAAAGAGAGGTCACATCCATAGTAACCCACATACAATTTTCCTGCCAAGTTATATTCTGCATAATTTGTAAGACATGCTTAGTATCCTTTAGGTGTGATATTGCATTTTGTGCATATGGTTGAAGAAGAAAATCTATAAAGGCTGACAGATTGGATGTCAGGGATCCAATGCCACTAATGATGGGCCTACCCGGGGGTCTTGTGGTGTGCTTATGTAGTTTAGGTAAAAAAAATAAAATATAAGAGTTTTGGAATCCTCTTTAAATAAAAATTCAAACTCATCCTTGAATATTATGTTTAAATTTTGTGCTTCCAAAAGTAGCTTATGTAGTGTTGTAGTAAACTCTTTTTTGGGGTTATTGTTTAAAATGGTAGGTGTTAGAATCTCCTAAAATTATCTTAGCTTCCTCCATATAATACTCTCTGTCCAATATCACAACTCCTCCCCCTTTATTGGCCTCCTTAATGACTATACCTTCTCTCTCATTGAGAGCTGTCAAAATATCTACTTCCTAGTTTTGTGAGATTTGAGTACTTATTGTTAGTTTTATGGGACAAATTGTCCATATCTCGCATAAGTAATTTACTAAATGCCTCAATATTGGGGCCTTTGCTATGACTTGGATAGAATCTTGAAGGATTCCTAAACTTGTTTCTTGAGTTCTCAAATGTTTGATTTGGGGTGTAATGAACAGAAGGTTGTTTTGCAAAAAAGCGCTTAACAGTTAAGTTTCTCACAAATTTTTGAGCATCAATAAATAGTTTAAATGAATTTACCCTTTGTGTAGGGATACATTTTAGCCCCCTAGATAAGATCGATTTTTCCTTTTCACTAATGTCTTTAGAGGACAAATTGAAAATCCCTTGTGTTACTGTCTCCTTTTTCTTTGGTTGCCCTCTTCCTCCTCTATTTCCCCTGAATTGGGTGTTCTTCCTCTCTTTTTCTGATGTTGGTCTTTCCTTATTGGAGAATATCTGTTGGAATGTGTCCAGGTTTCCCTGTATAATTGTTTCCTTTCTCCCCTGTCTTCCTGATGGTGTAAATGGTGTTTGTGTGTTCCCTTGGTTTCCTTCCATTTTTCCATTTCCTCCATTTTGTGTCTCTCTCTTTTCTCCTCTCTAGTAAAAGGGGATTCCCTTCTCCTATTATTTTGTTCAGTTAAGCGTAAGGGTCAAAAGGCTACTGCTACTTCTCTTTCCCTCTGGTTGAGAAGTATAATTGATTTTGCTTATGAGACTGCTGGACAGCAGCCTCCTGAGAGAATTACAGCTCATTTCACTAGGGCTGTCTCCTCTTCTTGGGCTTTCAAAAATAAAGCTTCTATGGAACAGATTTGCAAGGCTGCAACTTGGTCCTCTCTGCATACTTTTTCCAAATTTTCCAAATTTGATACTTTTGCCTCGGCTGAGGCCTCTTTTGGGAGAAAGATTCTTCAAGTGGTGGTGCTTTCTGTTTAGGTCTGCCTGTCTTGATCTCCCTCCCTGTTCATTCTATGTCCTCTAGCTTGGGTATTGGTTCCCACTAGTAATTGAATGACGTTGTGGACTCTCCATATCTTAGGAAAGAAAACAAAATGTATGCATACCTGATAAATGTCTTTCCGCATATGGAGAGTCCATGCCCTCTTCCTCCACTATTTCCCCTGAATTGGGTGTTCTTCCTCTCTTTTTCTGATGTTGGTCTTTCCTTATTGGAGTATATCTGTTGGAATGTGCCCAGGTTTCCCTGTATAATTGTTTCCTTTCTCCCCTGTCTTCCTGATGGTGTAAATGGTGTTTGTGTGTTCCCTTGGTTTCCTTCCATTTTTCCATTTCCTCCATTTTGTGTCTCTCTCTTTTCTCCTCTCTAGTAAAAGGGGATTCCCTTCTCCTATTATTTTGTTCAGTTAAGCGTAAGGGTCAAAAGGCTACAGCTACTTCTCTTTCCCTCTGGTTGAGAAGTATAATTGATTTTGCTTATAAGACTGCTGGACAGCAGCCTCCTGAGAGAATTACAGCTCATTTCACTAGGGCTGTCTCCTCTTCTTGGGGTTTCAAAAATAAAGCTTCTGTGGAACAGATTTGCAAGGCTGCAACATGGTCCTCTCTGTATACTTTTTCCAAATTTTCCAAATTTGATACTTTTGCCTCGGCTGAGGCCTCTTTTGGGATAAAGATTCTTCATGTGGTGGTGCTTTCTGTTTAGGTCTGCCTGTCTTGATCTCCATCCCTGTTCATTCTGTGTCCTCTAGCTTGGGTATTGGTTCCCACTAGTAATTGAATGACGTTGTGGACTCTCCATATCTTAGGAAAGAAAACAAAATTTATGCATACCTGATAAATGTCTTTCCGGATATGGAGAGTCCATGACCCCACCCTTTATTAAGACAGTTATTTTTTACTAAACCTCAGGCACCTCTACACCTTTGTGTTATTCCTTTTCCATTTCCCTTTGGTCGAATGACTGGGGATTATGGGTAGGGGAGTGACACTTAACAGCTTTGCTGTGGTGCTCTTTGCCTCCTCCTGCTGGCCAGGAGTGATATTCCCACCAGTAATTGAATGATGTCGTGGACTCTCCATATCCGGAAAGAAAGAAATTTATCAGGTAAGCATACATTTTTTTTTAATGAATTCTGCAGTCTCAAGATTATTCAACCCCTTCGTGGCCAGCATCTTTAGTACTTAGTAGAGCACCCTTTTGTTGTTAGGACCTGCTGCAAACGAGATGCATAGCCAGACACTAGCTTCTGGCAGCGTTCCTGAGGAATCTTAGACCATTCCTCATGTGTAATGCAGCAATAAAGTATTTCAGGTTATTAAGAGAAAGAGTTAGGATCTCAACTGCAGTTCTACTGAATGAATTCTTTTATGTAGGTATTACAAGTAAATTTCTCTTTAAGAGAATAATATTATTTGGTTACAGGAGAGAAATGTAGTCCTGTAAGATTAGTTATGTGTTTGACTTCAGAATAGCTGTACTGAGAGGGTAGCAGCTTTCAGATGAATTATAACTGATCTCCTTAATTGAAGTTGAGTAACTGTGAGGCAAGTCTCTTTAAGTTTGCATAAACATTATGTATCAGATAGACAATGAAAATAACTTGCAATGGCTTAATCAGTAGCTGGATGTTAGAACAAAAGCTTCATTAAGCTGTACTCACAGTTGTAGAGGTGTGTGGCCTTGCACTAATGAGGATTGATCAACCAGTGCTTGTTTGTATAATAGCAGCGTGTCTGAGAGCTCCTTTCCTATTGCGGTCATGTCACGCTGGAGGTGTGGAGCTGAGGGCCAATCAGGTGCTTGGAAAATCGGCACTTCGTCGAGGAAAGAAATTCAAGACGTTTTAAGTTTGTTTGATGGCGGTTTTCGACCGCAATTAGCAGGGAAGGTTGTTGGAAGATTTTCCCCACTCTGGTACAGGTGTTTTAAGGGGAGTAGTCCAAGATAAGCAGAAGTTTGTTTGTAGAATTGGATGTTGAATGCTTGCAATTGGAAATCCTCTTGATAGATGTGGAAATAAACAGTGTCCAAATCCTTTTTATAACTGCAGCAGGCAGTTTAGATATGAATGTCTTTTCCCTTGGTAATGAAACCCAGTTGAAATAAGCTGAGACAACTCCTAGATAGTTTGAGCAACAAATTGTCTTGCTTCTTAGTCCTGCACAACTGAGAATAATTGACAGAGTGCTCTAGGAATTGTGGGAGTTTATAGGGCAGCTCTTAAAGGAACAAAGCACACTAAAATATATGTTACATCATGAGCCTCCAGTTCAGTAATATTCTTGGGTTTTGTGCTGCAACCGCCTTCTTCACCAGAGATTTCTATGGGGGTCAAGTCAGGTGACTGTGATGGCCACTGTAGAATCTTCTAGGACTTCTTCTGCAACAAAGCCTTGGTGGAATTTTAGGTATGCTTGGGATCATTGTCATATTGGAAATTCCAATGACACCCAAGCTTCAGCTTCCTTACAGATGGCATGATGTTTTATCCTAGAAATTCCTGATACCTCAATGAATCCATCTTGCCTTCCACACACTGCAGGTTTTCAGTGCCAGAGGATGCAAAATAGCCCCTGAGCATCACTGAGCCACCACCATGCTTAACTGTAGGCAGAGTGTTCTTTTTAGCGTATGCTTCATTCTTCTTCCACCAGACATACAGCTGATCCATCAGGCCAAAAAGCTACAGTTTTGTTTCATCACTCCAAATAACAGAAGTCCAAAACTTCTGTGGCTTATTAATATGATTTTGAGCATATTGGAGCTGACTTTTATTGTACGTTTGGGTCAGTAGTGGTGTCCATCTTGGAGTTCTGGCATGGAAACCTTCTGCATTTAGTATGCAGCTTACTGTGGAAACTGAAACCTCAGTACCTGTTGCCGCCAAGTCTTGCTGCAGGTCTTTTGCAGTCACTCAAGGGTTTTTCTCAACCTGCCTTCTCAGAAATCTGGTTGCAGCTGTTGATAGCTTCCTTTATCTGCCCTGTCCAAGTAGTGTAAAAACTGTTCCTTTAACTTTGAACTTGCGAACTATGCTTCCAACGGTGTCTCTAGTAACATTCAGTGCCTTTGCTATCTTTTTGTATCCTGTTCCTTGTTTGTTAATGGCGATAATATCTTCTCTTATCTTTTTTGAACATTCTTTTGAATTAGCCATATTTCTAACATACAGTCAAATGTGGCCTGTTAAGATATTTCATGTGTTCTAGCTAAAGCACACCTGGTGCAACTAAGAAGCCCTTGATTAGTTGCATCAGGTGTGCTTGAGACAACACCTGTTTTGCATATTTGTGCTGTTGTGAGGGATTCTATTCAGGAGGTTGAATAATTTTGAGACTGCAGAATTAATTAAAAGTTGCATTTTCAGTTAAATTATTTGGAGAAACCACTTGAAGTATTTGTTTTGTTGAGCTATTTCAGTTGCTTTTGTTTGATTTGTTCATTGAAAACAGCAGAAAGTCTGTAAGTTTTGAGAATAAACCTGATTTACAACGGGGGTTGAATAATTTTGATTACAACTGTATATATTCCTATATATATCTAATGGAATTTTTGTAAAATATATATGTATAGATGCTTATATTTAGGTATAGATATATACAGATACATATAGGGATTCATATTTTACAATACGATAGAACATATTCCCCTATGTGAAA
>NC_069500.1:947737912-947745412 GCF_027579735.1 Bombina bombina
ACACATACAATACCCCCCCAACATTACAACCCACCACCCACATACCCCTAATCTAACCCAAACCCCCCTTAAATAAACCTAACACTAAGCCCCTGAAGATCTTCCTACCTTATCTTCACCTTGCCGGGTATCACCGATCGGTCCTGGCTCCAAAATCTTCATCCAACCCAAGCGGGGGCTGGCGATCCATAATCCTGCGGCTGAAGAGGTCCAGAAGAGGCTACGAAGTCTTCATCCTATCCGGGAAGAAGAGGCGATCCAGACCGGCAACCATCTTGATCCAAGCGGCATCTTCTATCTTCATCCGATGACGACCAGCTCCATCTTGAAGACCTCCACCGCGGACCCATCTTCTTCTTCCGACGACTTCCCGACGAATGACGGTTCCTTTAAGGGACGTCATCCAAGATGGCGTCCCTCGAATTCCGATTGGCTGATAGGATTCTATCAGCCAATCGGAATTAAGGTAGGAAAATTCTGATTGGCTGATGGAATCAGCCAATCAGAATCAAGTTCAATCCGATTGGCTGATTCAATCAGCCAATCAGATTGAGCTTGCATTCTATTGGCTGTTCCGGTTAATAAGTGTAGGCAGGTGGAGGCGACGTTGAGGGGGGCAGATTAGGGGTTAATAAATATAATATAGGGGTCGGCGGTGTTAGAGGCAGCAGATTAGGGGTACATAAGGATAACGTAGGTGGCGGCGCTTTGCGGTCGGCAGATTAGGGGTTAATTATTGTAGGTAGCTGGCGGCGACGTGGGGGGCAGGTTAGGGGTTAATAAATATAATATAGGGGTCGGCGGTGTTAGGGGCAGCAGATTAGGGGTACATAAGTATAAGGTAGGTGGCGGTCGGCAGATTAGGGGTTAAAAAAATGTAATCGAGTGGCGGCGATGTGGGGGGACCTCGGTTTAGGGGTACATAGGTAGTTTATGGGTGTTAGTGTACTTTATAGCACAGTAGTTAAGAGCTTTATAAACCGGCGTTAGCCCAGAAAGCTCTTAACTACTGAAAGATCTCATTGAAAAGATAGGATACGCAAATGACGTAAGGGGATCTGCGGTATGGAAAAGTCGTGGCTGGAAAGTGAGCGTTAGACCCTTTAATGACTGACTCTAAATACCGGCGGTAGCCCAAAACCAGCTTTAGGAGCCTCTAACGCTGGTTTTGACGGCTACCGCCCAACTCTAAATCTAGGCCTAAGCTAGCTACAATATAACTAAGTTACATTGTAGCTAGCTTAGGGTTTATTTTTATTTTACAGGCAAGTTTGTATTTATTTTAACTAGGTAGAATAGTTACTAAATAGTTATTAACTATTTAATAATTACCTAGCTAAAATAAATGCAAATTGACCTGTAAAATAAAACCTAACCTGTCTTACACTAACACCTAACCTAACCCTACAATTAAATAAGTTCCCTAAATTAAATACAATTAACTAAATTCAAAACAATTAGCTAAATTACAAAAAACAAACAAACACTAAATTACAGAAAATAAAAAACAAATTACAAAATATTTAAACTAATTACACCTAATCTAATAGCCCTATCAAAATAAAAAAAGTCCATCAAAAATAAAAAAAACCCTAGCCTAAACTAAACTACCAATAGCCCTTAAAAGGACCTTTTGCAGGGCATTGGCCCAAAGAAATCAGCTCTTTTACCTGTAAAAAAAAATACAAACAACCCCCGCAACAGTAAAACCCACCACCCACACAACCAACCCCCCAAATAAAACCCTAACTAAAAAAACCTAAGCTCCCCATTTCCCTGAAAAGGGCATTTGGATGGGCATTGCCCTTAAAAGGGCATTTAGCTCTATTTCAGCCCAAACCCCTAATCTAAAAATAAAACCCACCCAATACACCCTTAAAAAATTCTAACACTAACTCCCGAAGATCCACTTACAGTTTTGAAGAGCCGACATCCATCCTCAACGAAGCCGGGAGAAGTCTTCATCCAAGCGGCAAGATGTCCTCAATGAAGCCGGCCGAAGTGGTCCTCCAGATGGGCAGAAGTCTTCACTCAGACGGCATCTTAGGATTTAGGATTTTTTAAGGGTGTATTGGGTGGGTTTTATTTTTAGATTAGGGGTTTGGGCTGCAATGGAGCTAAATGCCCTTTTAAGAGCAATGCCCATCCAAATGCCCTTTTCAGGGCAATGGGGAGCTTAGGTTTTTTAGTTAGGGTTTTATTTGGGGGTTTGGTTGTGTGGGTGGTGGGTTTTACTGTTGGGGGGGTTGTTTGTATTTTTTTTTACAGGTAAAATAGTTGATTTATTTGGGGCAGTGCCCAACAAAAGTCCCTTTTAAGGGCTATTGGTAGTTTAGTTTAGGCTAGGTTTTTTTATTTTATTTTGGGTGGGCTTTTTTATTGTGATAGGGCTATTAGCTTATGTGTAATTAGTTTAAATATTTTGTCATTTGTTTTTTATTTTCTGTAATTTAGTGGGGGGTTTTTTTTTTTTGTAATTTAGCAAATTTTTTTGAATTTAGTTAATTGTATTTAAAGGGACACTGAACCCAAAAATTTTCATTTGTGATTCAGATAGAGCATGCAATTTTAAGCAGCTTTCTAATTTACTCATATTATCAAATTTACTTCATTCTCTTAGTATCTTTATTTGAAATGCAAGAATTTAAGTTTAGATGCCGGCCCATATTTGGTTAACAACCTGGGTTGTTCTTGCGGATTTGTGGATACATTCATCCACCAATAAAAAAATGCTGTCCACAGTTCTGAAACAAAAAAAAAGCTTAGATGCCTTCTTTTTCAAATAAAGCTAGCAAGAGAACAAAGAAAAATTGATAATAGGAGTAAATTAGAAAGTTGCTTAAAATTGCATGCTCTATCTGAATCATGAAAGAAAAAATTGGGTTCAGTGTCCCTTTAATTTAGGGAATTTATTTAATTGTAGGGTTAGGTTAGGTGTTAGTGTAAGACAGGTTAGGTTTTATTTTACAGATAAGTTTGTATTTATTTTAACTAGGTAGCTAGTAAATAGTTAATAACTATTTACTAACTAGTCTACCTAGTAAAAATAAATACAAACTTACCTGTAAAATAAAAATAAACCCTAAGCTAGCTACAATGTAACTATTAGTTGTATTGTAGCTAGCTTAGGGTTTATTTTATAGGTAAGTATTTAGTTTTAAATAGGAATTATTTAGGTAATGATAGTAATTTTTATTTATATTTATTTGAATTATATTTAAGTTAGGGGGTGTTAGGGTTAGACTTAGATTTAGGGTTTTAGGGTTAGGTTAGGTGTTAGTGTAAGACAGGTTAGGTTTTATTTTACAGGTAAGTTTGTATTTATTTTAACTAGGTAGCTAGTAAATAGTTAATAACTATTTACTAACTAGTCTACCTAGTTAAAATAAATACAATTTTACTTGTAAAATAAAAATAAACCCTAAGCTAGCTACAATGTAACTATTAGTTATATTGTAGCTAGCTTAGGGTTTATTTTATAGGTAAGTATTTAGTTTTAAATAGGAATTATTTAGTTATTAATATTAGGTTTTATTTAGATTTATTTTAATTATATTTAAGTTAGGGGGGTTAGGGTTAGACTTAGGTTTAGGGATTAATACATTTAATATAGTGACTGCGACGTTAGGGACGGCAGATTAGGGGTTAATAATGTTTAACTAGTGTTTGCGATGCGGGAGTGCGGCGGTTTAGGGCTTAATATATTTATTATAATGGCGGCAACATTGGGTGCGGCAGATTATGGGTTAATAAGTATAGGTAGGTTGCAGCAAAATTAGGGGCGGGAGATTAGGGGTTATTAAATATAATGTAGGTGTCGGCGATGTTGGGGCAGCAGATTAGGGGTTAATAAGTATAATGTAGGTGTCGACGATGTCCGGAGCAGCAGATTAGGGGTTAATAAATATAATGTAGGTGTCGGTGATGTCGGGGGCGGCAGATTAGGGGTTAATAAGTGTAAGATTAGGGGTGTTTAGACTCGGGGTTCATGTTAGGGTGTTAGGTGTAAACATAAAATGTGTTTCCCCATAGGAATCAATGGGGCTCTGTTACAGAGCTTTACGCTGCTTTTTTGCCGGTGTTAGGCTTTTTTTCAGCCGGCTCTCCCCATTGATGTCTATGGGGAAATCGTGCACGAGCACGTACAACCAGCTCACCGCTGACTTAAGCAGCGCTGGTATTGGAGTGCGGTATGGAGCACAATTTTGCTCTATGCTCACTTCTTGTCTTTTAATGCCGGGTTTAGGAAAACCTGTAATACCAGCGCTGTAGGTACGTGAGCGGTGACAATAACGTGAAAGTTAGTACCGCACCCCTCATAACGCAAAATTCGTAATCTAGCCGTTATACTATAAACATGATAAAAAAAAATCTTCAATTTTATTCTAAATCATGAGTATTTATGATACATGAGACCTTGAGAAAACCAGATACCTCAGGATGTAGAAGCAACTGAAAAAATAAATCTCATCCATGTAGTGATAGTTTTGTCACTTGAATTTCTTGAGAAAATAGTTGCTGTGGTGACAGAAATCTATGATAAATATAACTAGCTATCAGGATATTTACAGGTTGTAGATAACCTCTCCACATGATTCCAGTGATAAGCTATTGTGATGTATAAAATGTACTCACATTTATTTTTGCTTAAAATAAAGTTGATGATTTTTAATACAAAGCTTGGCAGCAGACATTTTTCTGGTCACAATAACACTCTTCAGCTAAGCATTGTGGGTTGTGACGTGTAGAACAAGATTTGTAGTGGAATAAGCTTGGAACAAGTATGAACAAGAGTGGATAAATACTAAAATAATTAATTGTCTCATGGACTTATATACAGGAAAATACAAAATGTGCAATCACTTTAATTTCATATTTATGCCAGTTTCCATTTCATTTAATTTGCTTTAAAAAAAAATTAAATTCTGCTCATAGCTGTCTTCATTTTTGTGGCATTACAGTGTATTTGAAATGCAACCTTTTGAATTAAAGTGACACTGTATTGTAAAATAGTTTTTTCCCTTAAAGGCACAGTCTACAACATAATTTGTTATTGTTTTAAAAGATAGATAATCTTTTTATTACCCATTCTCCAGTTTTGCATAATCAACCATTTTTACCTCTGTGATTACCTAACCAAGCCCCAAAGTTTTTGATGTATACTGATTTATACAGACTCCTGCTTGCTCCTGTTTGTATAATTGATATTTCATACACAGGGGAAGGGAGAGTGTCTGCTCTTCCTCCTGCTTTCTCAGCCATGTTCAGTGTGTGTCCCAGCCTAACCTCATCAACAGTGCTAAATTGGGAGATTCTAAGTAAGTTTTTAAACTGTTTTATACTGGATTTTTAGATTAGTATCTGTGCATCGTATTCCTTATAGTAGTGTCTATTATATTCAGTTATAGGAAAATTGGTGTATACCTTTAATGTATTTGCAATTACTTGTTATACCAGCTGCAGAGTATAGAATTATGAGAAATTGCATCTTTTAAGAATTGGGGCCTTAGCGTCTCTCTAGCATTATCTTAATAATTAACCAGCTCAAGTTACTCTACAAGATTTCTGACATCATGCTAGATAAACCTCCCTGTATAGACCCTAGCCTTCTTGTAGGGATGTGACAGGAAGTAATGAACACTGAACAAGTTAAGTAAAAAAAAAAGTAAAATCCTTTTAAAATTATGAATAATACATATTGAAATTATTTATATTAATTATAACCAACTGCTTAGTGCTTTGTATTACAACAATAAAACAGACTGTTTAATATCCCTTTAAAGGGACAGTCAACACCAGAATTTTTGTTGTTTAAAAAGATAGATAATCCCTTTATTACCCATTCCCCAGTTTTGCAAAACCAACACTGTTCTATTAATACACTTTTTACTTCTGTGACTAACTTGTATCTAAGCATCTTCTGACCGCCCCTAATCACATGACTTTTAGTTATTATCTATTGACTCGCATTTTAGCCAATTAGTGCAGTGTCTGCCACTAGCCACGGGCGTGATCACAATGCTATCTATATGGCCTACATGAGCTTGCTCTCCCCTGCTGTGAAAAGCAAATAAAAAATAGGAGGACTTCAAGGGCTTAGAAATTAGCATATGAGCCTTCCTAGGTTTGCTTTCAACTAAGAATACCAAGAGAACAAAGCAAAATTGTTGACAAAAGTAAATTGGAAAGTTGTTTAAAATTACATGCCCTATTTGAAAAATGAAAGTTTTTTTTTGACTTGACTGTCCCTTTAAGCTTTCTTCATCACATTGTACAGGCTGTAAACAGTGGGCAGGGCACACATTTACATATAGGTTTATATACTTATGTATATCTATTGCATACGTGATATCCTATGCAGCTAAGGGGATCTGCAGAAAAGTTACTTCAGGTGCAAATGTTGTGTTTTTAATTTTTACTTTAATATTTGATTCTAAGTCACACCGTATTATTTGTCACTAACAGTACTGATATCTTCAAAACCAGGTTTTTAAATGAGATTGCGATACTGCAACTTTCAAAGCAACTTATTGTAATCTGTTTGCAACATAACCACTGCTAAACCATACATATTGCTGCAGAAACTGTTGGTGCTCTACAAATACCTGATAATAATAAACCATCTGAATGCAAAGTGTGCATATATTGTTCTGATAGGCAGTATGTGCACCGTTTTCCTATCGCTATATGGTCACTTTTAAACTTTGACAAGTTTTTTTTTTTTTTTTAAATATTGTTATTCAACTCACAGTCCTAAAAGTGCATTCCAGTTTACAAATGTCCCCATTATTACAATATACAATATGCATTCAGATAGTTTATCAGGGGTGCGGATGGAAACAGATTATAATAGGTTTCTATGAAAGTCTTGATTGCGCAATCCTGTTTTAAAACCTGGTTTTGAAGATGCCACTTGTTAGTGACAAACACGAACGTATGAGTATGACATAGAGTGAAATATTAAAATGAAATGCCATTTGTAGAGGTCGGGGTCCTGAAGTGACTTTTGAAGTATGACCATCATGTGAGGATACAAATGGCATTAATATGATTAATCAGTGTAGAAAATAGATTTAAATTCTAAAAGGTTAATGTCACACATGTAAAACAGTATTTCCCTTCCACGATGAACAAACGGGTTACTTGAATAGAGCTTTGCTGTAATCTTAAATGGTGTGAATGGAGTACTGTATCAGTCAGTTTTGGGTGACCTCCCAGTTTCTATTTGAAGAACAGGTACATAACAGAAGAAAATACCTTTTCATGAGCTTTTCTGTTGAAAAGGCATTTGTGGCTGTGGGCTTTTAACAAATAAATTGGTTTTGCATTGTAATCACCTGAGAATATTGATAACCAATTTGGCGGGAAAGCTGAAAGCCATACTTTTTATTATTTTTGTTTGCACTCTTTACCTGTAATCTAATTGTGGGTTTTTCAGTCCTGGAAAACATTTTGTAGTTTGTGGGGTTTTTTTATTCAGAATTCAAGTGATGGAGATTT